>NC_045960.1:26612162-26912162 GCF_010909765.2 Amblyraja radiata | reverse complement strand
GGGCGCCGCTTCTTCCCCGGGCCGGGCCGCCCTGACATGGGTGCCGCTCCTCCCTCGGGCTGGGAACGCCATACCTCCCCGAGCTCGGCCACTCCGACGGGAGCACCGTTCCTTCCTCGGGCCAGGCCGCCCTCACGGGAGCGTCACAGCCCCTCACGGAAGCACTGTTCCAGCCCCAAGCCGGGCCGCCCTCACGGGAGCGAGCTCAGGGCGAGTCCTGGCGGCTCTGCCTCCTGAGCCTCGAGGTCGCCAGCTCCGCCATTAGGCCTCAGCGCAGACGGAGGCAGAGAAGGGGAATACGACAAAAAAGTGGCATTCCCCCGCAGGGAGAGACAGCAAGCCCCGTTTCAACCCCCCCCCCCAAACACAAACTAAAAACCAAAACTAGACTAACCAAAAATGAAATAAACAACACAAAAAACACAAAACAAACAGGACTGCCGGTGAGCCGCTGCAGCCAGAGCCGCGCCACCACTCGCGTCGCTCCCTTCTCCTCCTGAAGAAGGGTCTCGTTCCGAAACGTCACCCATCCCTTCCCTCCAGAGGTGCTGCCTGTCCAGCTGAGTTACTCCAGCATTTTGTGTCTATATTAGATGATAATCTTCTTACCTGGCCATTGTGGAGGAGGGCTATTGGATGGTGATTAATTTGTTGAATCATGAGGAAAAACACAAGAGTACAAATTAAACAGTGACAGATTGATAACCTGATAACCCCAATGATATACTTGTTTTTACAAGATTCTTGTTTTTTTTTAAAGGGCTAGTTAATATGTAGGTAGACAAAAATGCTGGAGAAACTCAGCAGGTGATGCAGCATCTATGGAGAGAAGGCATATGCGGCATTTCGGGTCGAGACGTAGGTAGCTGTTTTTTGCATGCAGAGTTATTTATTGTAAGTTGGTACATTTAGTTAGATAGTTAAATGATATTTTGGCTTTGGCTTTCTTAGTTGAGTGCTTATCCTGGATTTATAGCACAAGTACTTTGTGTTTTCATTGCAATTTGACAAATTAAATGTATGAGGAGCATTGCAAACTCAATGTTCAGTGAAAAAGATAGATATTTCAAAGTCTTTAGGAATTCTGAATCTTATTTGTACTATTCATCACAATTAAGATCTGTTTGGCTCCATTATGGTAGGAATTTGCTTCCATTATAATTTGGCATAATTGATGCCAATTACGTTTTGCTGGAAAATTTAATACTCGTCCTGATATTCGTCAATACATCACATTTTAAATCACAGACATAATTTGATATTTTTTGAGGCTGACGACAGTTAAATCAGCATACCATCCATCATAGCTGTGGTTCGGTTGATGACTGACCGATATTATTCGGAAAGCCAAAGATTTAGGTTGCACTTCAGAGCCTTGAACAAGTAGTCTAAGCTAGTGCGACAATCCATTTTCAGGTGTGCAGCCTTTTGGATAAGATATTAAAACAATGCGTTATCAATTCTCTCTGGTAAATGAGAAAGATTCCATGGTACCCATAATCATAGAGACATAGAGCATGGAAACAGGCCCTTTGGCCCAACTTGCCCACGCCAACCAACATGCCCCATCTGCACTGGTCGCACCTGCCGTTATTTTGGCTGCTTTAAGTAGTTCACTGGCTATATATTGAATTAGGATGCCTGAATATTATGAAGGATGGCCTTTCAATGCAATTTTCTTTTAAATGCATCACAGGTCAGTGAAAACAATCTTAAAGATAGACACAAAAAGCTGGAGGTAGGGGGAAAGGTGGGACTAGAAGTATGAAAATACCAGGACAAAGTGCTAGCTCAGGCAGGAAGTATTTATATTGGATGTTAATATTTTGATTTTAAAAAATGGCTTTTCAGTGCTATGCTATACACAACTAAATGTGGAGTTCAAATGTTAGTAAGTGTCTCATGAAAGCAGGCAGTTCAATAAAATAAGTAAATCACTACCAATGTTTCAATTTGAAGGAACTTTCTTTTGCAACGTTATATATATAACCAAATGCATTTTATTCCTAGACCACCAAGCCCATAATTCTTGTGAAGTGAGCAATTACATTTCCATTGAGTTACTCCCAATTAAGAACCAGACATTTCTTGAGACCCATGACTCAGGTCCTCCAAGTCAAGAATAATGTGTTTTATGTCCGAGCTGCTGGCACTACCCGTGTGCAATGGACCATTTTTATTAATGTGTCACTGTTATTCAGGCAGAGCTCACTGAAGGCATATTTACATGCTCTGTTCCACTGTTCAAAGCCACACACAGTTTCTTTCCCAATTACGTTGATCAAAGCATTTTATTCCTCTATGAAAACAAACAAATTACAACGTTCTTCAGTGTTCCTTTGATGTTGGAAACGAGGGAGCAATGTATTTCTTTTCAAAACATGACCCAACAAAAAAACATTAAAGAACTTTCCTGGGTTATGGAATCTTCAATACCAGGGTTTAGAGAAGTATCGGGCCAAAAGGAAAGCGTTTCACTTTGACTGATCAAAAGTGAGCAGAATAATTATGAAAGAGAAGCTTTATTGGGTTAATTAATTCTGGCGACAGAACTGTGGGAATTCACCAAAAGGTATAAAGGATCTTTGCTCTGCTAGAACCTAAAAGCTCTTTATCAACTGAAACACCTGTGTCCATTATAGGTTAAAAAAAAGTATGTGTTACATTCCAGACTTCAACCCCATTTAATGTTCTCCACCCACTCACTTATTCTAACTTTGAACCTACATTCAAAGATCGCTTACAGGTGACCATTCAATGAACATTCCATGTTACTTTCTTTACAGCAAAGACTGTTGTCGATGTGGAGAATAAACGTTTAATAGGGTGTTTAATAGTGCCTGATTCCTTCGACTATCATTCTTTGAACCAAAAAAAACAGTGGACTTTAAAAACAAAGGAATGTATATTCTGCACAAAAGGACACACACTGCTTGAGTTACTCAGTGGGTCAGGCAGTATCTCTGGAGAACATATATAGGTGTAGGAAAGAATTGCAGATGCTGGTTAAATTGAAGGTAGACACAAAATGCTGGAGTTATTCAGTGGGACATGCAGCATCTCTGGAGAGAAGGAATGGGGACGTTTTGGGTCGAAACCCTTCTTCAGACTGATCCCAACCCAAAAAGTCACCTATCCATGTTTGCTAAGAATGCTGCCTGACCCATGGATTACTTCAGCACTTTGTATTCTTATGCCCCTGTCCCACTTAGGAAACCTGAACAGAAACCTCTGGAGACTTTGTGCCCCACCCAAGGTTTCCGTGCGGTTCCCGGAGGTTTTTGTCAGTCTCTCTAACTGCTTCCACTACCTGCAACCTCTGGCAACCACCTGCAACCTCCAGGAACTGCACGGAAACCTTGGGTGGGTGCAAAGTCTCCAGAGGTTTCCGTTCAGGTTTCCTAAGTGGGACAGGGGCATAAACGTACTGGCCGAGAACTTTCTTCAGACTGATTGTAAGGGGGGGAAGAAAGCTGGTAAAGCCCTATTCCAGCTTTCTAAACCCCCGCCCCATACAATTGGTCTGAAGAAATGTCACCTATCCATGTTCTCTAGAAGTGCTGCCCGACCCACAGAGTTACTCCAGTACTTTGTTTTTAAACCGTTTTAACTCTAACTTAGCCGAGATCTTCTTAGGAAATGTTGGTGTGGTCTCCAACATTTATTGGGCAGCAACGTACAGTTTGGCATGTCCGTGCATGGAACGTGAAATTGGATGTCTGCCGGTTTGGTAAACCATCGGCTGACAGTAGGCTTCTCACAGAGTCCAACAAGGCATTAGGAAGTTGGAGAGCTTCTCCATGTCCCAGAGCGGACAGTGAGATTTTATTTTAACACATGGGGAACAGATGCTGGCGTCTCAACTCAGTATTCATTAATTTATTTATTTGTAATTGTTCAACTATTCCAAATGTTTTTGAGTAATGCGAGCTTTAATTTTTTTTCTAATATTTTCCGTTTGTTGTTATATGTTTTCAACTGTCCTTTCTCTGCACCCTATTTTACTTTATTTTAGTTTAGAGACACAGTGTGGAAACAGGTCCTTCGGTCCATAGAGTCCGCGCCGACCAGCGATCCCCGCACATTAACACGATCCTACACTCACTAGGGACAATTTTCACTTATACCAAGCCAATTAACCTACAAATCTGTACGTCTTTAGAGTGTGGGAGGGAACCGAAGATCTCGGAGAAACCCATGCGGTCATGGGGAGAATGTACAAACTCCGTACAGAAGGCACCTGTAGTCAGGATCGAACCTGGGTCTCTGGCGCTGCAAGCGCTGTAAGGTAGTAACTCTACCCGCTGTGCAACAGTGATGCTCTTTATTTCTAATTATTCCCAACATCCCAACTTTGATGAAAAGTCATTGACCCTCCCTCCCTCCAGAGACTGCCTGACCTGCTCAATGTTTCCAACATTTTCTAAGATCATTTAAAATTTCCGGTATCTTCGTAGATTTTCTTTTGAAGGCAAAAATAGACCGAAAAAAATTACACTGGACAAAACAATGTCTATGAAACCAGATACCATTTGTACAGCGGGACTAGCTGTGCTTCTAGACCAGATGTTCCAGTGTAGTCACAACATTGGTATTTGCCCCATGTACTCTCATCATCAACTAAGCCGGGGAGTCACACAGCACAAATAAAGGCTCTGCATCCCACTGTGTCCATGCTGACCATTTAGAACCTACTGTAGTTATGCTAGCCTTGCACTAATCCCTTTTAATTCTGTTCATTCCTATTTACCATTGGGGTAGTGCAGCGGTAGAGTTGCTGCCTTAAGGGGCTGTCCCACTTGGGCGACCTAATTGTCGAGTTTAGAAGAGTTTAGGGATGTTTGAAAAAATGTCATGTTGAAGACCTCCTTCGACTATGCAGAAGACCTCCTTCGACCTCCTTCGACTATGTTGAAGACTAGCTTCGACTAGCTACGACTAACTTCAGGAAAATTGGACACCGAAAAGTGGAGCGAGAAGACGACCTCCTTCGATCTCGTTCGACCTCCATTTGACCTCCCTTCGACTATGACGAAGAATATCTACGACTACCTTTGACTACCCTCGATTACCTATGACTAACATGACAACCTACAACAACCTACTACGACCTATTCACCATCCCTTCTCCGACACCTCGCCCCCGCTTCCTCCGAGAAATCACCTTCCGTAATCTAAAATCCATTGATCCCCTCCATCTCTCTGACCTGCTCTCCACCACTCTCCCCCTGGACTCAGCCCCCATCTCACCTGATGATCTCACAAACCATCTCAACTCCACCTTGTCTACCTCCCTTAGCACTATGGCCCCCCTCAAAACAAGAACCGTAACTTTCAACACATCTTCACCCTGGTACACACCTGCACTTCGTATACTGAAACAGACTGGTCGCCGACTTGAACGACTCACAAAGAAATCATCTCTCACAGTCCACCATGAAGCTTACAAACTCCACCTCACTGATTACAAAGATGCTCTCATTGCTGCAAAATCTGCCTACCTCTCCTCCATATTCACTGATCCCTGCCTAAACCACAGAACCCTCTTCTCCACAGTGGGCAACCTCCTCAAGCCTCGAGCCAACACTCTCCCTACCTCTACTACGGATCTCTGCAACTCATTCCTCCACTTTTTCGCTGATAAAATCAGCACCATCTATCAATCTTTATCCCCTGTACCCGACTCCCCAGCATCTACTCCACCACCTACCAAGGCCCCTCCTTTCAACATCTCCACTGACCTCCTTACCCCTCCTCCACACTGCTTCCTCTCCCAGTTTGACCTGGTCACCCCTATTGAAATCTCCAAACTCATTAGCTCTTCCAAACCCACTACCTGCTCCCTCGGCCCTCTCCCCACTCCCCTGTTGAAGTCCTGCCTCCCCGTTCTCCGCCCCTACCTCACTAATCTCTTCAACTCTTCATTGTCCCAAGGAATTGTCCCCTCCGCTTTCAAAACTGCTGCTGTTACACCAATCTTAAAGAAACCTGGTCTTGATCCCTCCTCTCTCATTAACTACCGCCCAATCTCAAACCTCCCCTTTCTTTCAAAAACCCTGGAGCGTATCGTTACGTCGCAACTTCATTCCCACCTCCTTGCGTATAACCTATTTGAACCCCTCCAATCTGGCTTTCGCCCCCTCCATAGCACAGAAACTGCTCTCCTCAAAGTCCTCAACGACCTCCTCACCTCTGCTGACACTGGTTCCCTCAACATCCTCATCCTCCTCGACCTGAGCGCAGCCTTCGATACAATGAACCATAACATCCTGCTCACCAGACTCAAAGACCTCGGCATTGAAGGCTCTGCACTCAGCTGGCTGCGTTCCTACCTTTCCAACAGATCCCACTTCATCTCTCTCCACAACCACACCTCTGCTACAGCCACAGTCACTCAAGGCGTTCCCCAAGGCTCCGTACTCGGCCCCCTCCTCTTCATCATCTACATCCTCCCCCTTGGTCAGATACTCTGCCACTTCAACCTGGACTTCCACTGTTACGCCGATGACACCCAGATCTACCTCGGCACCAAATCCCCCCCCAACGCACCGATCTCCCATATCAACTCCTTTTTGTCAGCTATAAAAACCTGGATGCAACATAACTTCCTCAAACTCAACAGCGATAAGACAAAATTCCTCCTCATAGGCTCCAAAGCCACACTCAGCAAAATCAATAACCCCACTCTCACCATCGATGGCACCACTGTCTCCCCATCTCCCAAGGCCCGCAACCTTGGCGTGATCTTTGATTCCACCCTCTCCCTTGAGCCTCACATCCACCATGTCATTAAAACCTCCTTCTTTCATCTCCGCAACATCGCCAAACTCAGACCCTCTCTCACACCTCCCGCTGCTGAAAGACTCATCCATGCCTTCATCTCCTCCCGACTGGACTATTGCAACTCACTTCTCCTTGGCATCAGCTCCACCTATATCAACCGACTCCAACTGGTCCAGAACGCAGCCGCCCGACTCATCACCCACACCAAATCCTGGCATCACATCACTCCAGTCCTCAAACAACTTCGCTGGCTTCCCATCTCCCACGGGATCACCTACAAAATCCTGATCCTCACCTACAAAGCCCTCCACCATCTGGCCCCCCCCATATCTCACTAACCTCCTCTCCCCCTACCAACCCTCATGGTCCCTCAGATCCACATCAGCCGGTCTCCTCTCCATCCACAAGTCCAACCTCCGCAGTTTTGGGGACAGAGCCTTCTCCAGGGCAGCTCCCAGGCTCTGGAACTCCCTCCCCCAACTGATCCGCAATTCCGTGTCCCTCACCATCTTCCAGTCCCGCCTCAAGACCCATCTCTTCACCTCTGCCTATCCTTAGCCCCACGTCCCCCTCCCTTTTCATCTGTGCATTAATTGCCTCATATTGTGTTTTGAATTGTATTCTGTCTTTACTTTGTGTACTAGTCATGTCTCTACTATTTATTTCATTCCCCTTACATGTTTTTCCTCTACCTGCTAAATTTTTGTAAGGTGTCATTGAGACTCTTGAAACAGCCCATAAATAAAATTTATTATTATTATTATTATTATTACGACAAAACCTACGAGTAAAAAAAGTATAGATTTTTTCCATGGCGACCTTTTTTTACTTGCAGGCATTTTTCAACATGTTGGAAAAATACACCGCGACCTAGCTGAGGCCTCGTGTAGATGGGGACTACTCTCGAGCATGAAGGAGAGTTACAAAGACCTCCTACGACCTCGTGTCGACCATGCTGCGAGTATGAGTCGAGAGCAAACTCGCCAGAACTCACGGATTAGGCCGCCCAAGTGGAACAGCCCCTTTATAGCGCCAGAGACACGGATGCAATCCTGATTACAGGTGCTGTCTGTATGGAGTTTGTACGTTCTCTCCATGCGGAGGAGCTGAGTTCCCCCCCGATGCAGGAGCTTGATCGCCCTGACATGGAGGGTCCGACCAACAGCTACGGGAACCAAGATTGTCCCATCAACAGAAGGCTCGAGGACCCCGGAGAACAAAGTAGGGAAGAGATTGAACTTTTTTTTTGACTTCCATCACAGTAAGGAATATGGAGGAGTCATTGTGTTGGATGTTTATGGTAAAATGTATTTTGTGTGTTCCATTGCTTTTTATTGGTATGACTGTATGGCAAATGAAATTCCTCGTATGTTGCAAAACATGCTTGGCTAATAAGGTATGATTACAATTATGATTATGATTATGACCTGTGTGGGTTTACTTCGAGAAACAAGGAACTACAACTACTGGTTGTGTTAGAAGGAACTGCACGTTTCAGATTAGTAACAAAGATAGACACAAATTGGTGGGAGTAATTTAGCGGGTCAGGGAGGATCTCCGGAGAAAAGGAATAGATGACGTTTCGGGTTAGTACTCTTCTTCAGACTCAATCAGGTGTCTGAAGAGGGATTCTGACTTGAAACGTCACCTATTCCTTTCCTCCAGAGATGCTGCCTGACCAGCTGAGTAACACCCATCAATTTGTATCTATCTGCAGATGCTGGTTAATATACAAAAGGACACAAAGTGCTGGAGTAACTCAACGGTTCAAGCAGCATCTCTGGAGAACATGTATAGTCAATGTTCAGGTCGAGGTCTGTCTTGATCTAAAACGTCACCTATCCAAGTTGTCTAGAGTTGCTGCTGGACCTGCTGTTACTCTCGAACGTTGTGTCCTTTTGTACAGGGGGCGCTGACCTGTGCGCGGCTGCCCAGCCAGCAGCTGTCTGTCTTTTCATCTTTTTTTTAATTTTTAGTTAGTTAAAGTGTTTTTGTTTCTGGAGGTCTAGACTTTTTTATGTGGGGGGTGGGGGGGGGGGAAGGGGGAAACTACCTTTCAGGGTCCCTACCTGGTCGGAGAGGCAGCTTTTCTCCGGGCTGCAGCTTCGACCCATCCTCGCGGCCTACCAGCGGGCCTGGAGCGGCGTTTCCTGACGGGCACTGCCCAGAACCACGGCTTCGGCAGCGGCACAGCGCTGGAGCGCTATCGTGGAGCGGGCGATGCCTTGCCTGGGTCGCTGCGCTGGAGCTCCGGTGAGCTGAGGGAACAACATCGCGGATCTGCGGGTTTGAGGAGCGGCCAGCTGCGGGCGGCGGCGCCGAACTGTACACCGGGAGCCTGGGATCTCGCGACGAGATCGCCAGTAGTGGAGCTCCAACCGGCGCGGCCTTGTTGGCTTTGGAAGCCGCGGCCTCCAGTACGGAAGCGGCCGTTCCAGGTGTCCCAAGCCGCTGCGAGGATTCTCCCGACGCCGGAGCAACATCACCCGGCGAGAACGGCCAGGAACATCGGGCCTCCGTAGAGGCAACTGTGGAGGCCTCAATGGGCCCGACTATGGGTGAACTGGGGTTGGGGACTGGACTTTGTGCCTTCCCTCATGGTGGGAGCCATTGTGGGGGGATGTTCTTTATGTTTAAACCTCTTATTAATGTTATGTCTGTATTCTTTCTTTATGTGCTGCATTGGCAAGAAGCATTTCACTACACCTAGGTGTATGTGACCAATAAATAACCTTTGAACCTTTTTTTTTTTGAACCTTTACTCTTAATAATAAATGGAATTACCATCATCGATTGCCTTATCACCAACATTCTGGGAGTTACCATTTACAAGAAACTCAGCTGAACCAACCACTGCTTTCCATGGTTTTAATAGCAAGTGGAAAGCTTCATAAGTTCATGTCATATGAGTAGGCTATAAGGAGAGTTTAGGACCAGAGTTCACAGCCTCAGAATTAAAGGATGTTCCTTTCGGAAGAAGATGAGAAGGAATTTCTTTAGTGAGAGGTTGGTGAATCTGTGGAATTCATTGCCACTGAAGGCCAAGTAGATGGATATTTTTAAGGCAGAGATAGATAGATTCTTGACTAGTATGGGTGTCAGGGGTTAGGGGAAAAGGCAGGAGAATGCGGTTGAGAGGGAAAGATAGATCAGCCAAGATTGAATAGTGAATAGAATTGATGGGCCGAATGGCCAAATTTTACTCCTATCTCTTATGAACTAATGAACACCAACAATAAGGTCATGAGGTCATGTAACAGGAGCAGAATTAGACCATTCGGCCCATCAAGCTTACTTCACGATTCAATCATGGTTGATCTATCTCCACCTCCTGACCCCATTCTCCTGCCTTCTTCCCATAACCTCTGACACACAATTATTACTGTCAGTGCCATTTACAAACCACATTACAGCTACTCGCCCAGGCTTCTCCCAAGCCTGTGCCTCCTACTGAGAAGAAGTGCAAGGGCACTGGATATGATCGCCACCTTACGTCATATCCAATCATGGCTTAGAAACATTTTGCCTGTTCTTCATTTAAGTCCCGGAACTTGGATCTAAGTCCCGGAACTCTCCATCCAAAAACAATGTCCGTCCGTCCAATCTGGGAATACATCGTGCAGAAGCATTGTAGCAGTTTGGCAATGCAGCTCACAACTCGCGTAGTCATAGTGATACAGTGTAGAAACAGGCCCTTCAACCCAACTTGCCCACAGTGACCAACATGTCCCATCTACACTAGTCCCATCTGCCTGCGTTTGGCCCATATAATTCTAATCCTGTACCCTGCCCAATGTTTCTTAAATGTTACGATACAACCTGCCTCAACTACCTCCTCTGGCAGCTCGTTCCATACACCCACCTCTATGTGAAAAAGTTGTTTCTCAGGTTCCGATTAAATCAGTCCCCCCTCACCTTAAACGTATGTTTTTCGATTCCCCTACTCTGGGTAAGAGACTGTGTGCATCTATCCGATACATTCTTCTCATGGTTTTATACAACTCTATGAGTAGCGATGTTACAAAACCTACCTTCAGTGGCGCTGCAGATCTGCCACGGGCTGTGTGCATGAGTTTGGCGCCTTTGGCCTTTGAGGGGGGGGGGGGGGGATTAAAATGCAGGTTTGTATTGCTTGTTGGAGAAGGATTTCCTCGGGCTGCTAATCGATGAAGAAAAATCGATCGGATTTCAGTTCCCGTTTTTTTTAATTAAAAAATCGCTGGACAATTTAATAGATGGATTAAAGTAAAAAGCAACTTCGAACGCCCTCAACGCCTACAACGTTATTATTTGGATACTTAGGCTATTAAAAAAAAAATGATTTTCTTAAGAAATGGATAGATGTTTAGATCTAGTAATTGAATTTAGATGAATTTAATAATTGATTAGATGAATTTAATTGATTTGATGAAACTGATGAATATGAATTTTTTGTTGGGTATTTACTATTTGTTTTAGCATTTAACTTTATAATTTTTACCTTTTTTCTAAAACTGCAAATAATAACTTGTTTCTGTTAATGCAGTTCAGTGTTTTTTTTCCCTTTACATTCTTAATGGGAAAGTAGTGGGCAGAAAGGCACGTCATGTGTGGTTTGAAGAACAAAAACTTGCAGTATACAATGCCAAAATTGAAAAGTTGAGGAAAATCAAGGTGTACAGAGTTGCTTATTGGTTACAATCTGAGGAGTATGAAGATGCTACTGATTATGATATGCCAATGTACCAGCTAGCAACTGATCTTCTCCATAAAGTTGGTCTATTGCTAGATATTGTATTTATATACCTATCTGTTATGGATTTACAGCATATAATACAATAATATTAAAATTCTGATCTTGAGAATATCACATTTTTGAATTTTCAAGGCAGGCTGGGTGTTTATTGCTATTTCCGTCATAACGGCCAATTTTGTAATTAGTTACAATTAGGTAACTAACTAATATATGCTTGAATTTCAGGACATCCAAGTAAGATGTTTTATACTTGTTTCAGAATGCTTCAATCTATAATAACTGAACATTTCATTCAGTTCTCTTAATTTTTGAGAAAGTTATAGGCTTTTGACTCCTCGATCACAGCTTTTGTGTTAAGTCAATGGAAAAGCAATAGGGAACAAGATGCTAATTTCCAAGTATGAAAATGGCCATAACTTTTTTAATACTGAAGATATGAAAGTGAATTAGGTGTTAAATTAAAATTCTTGTTATGCTTTATCTGATGGGATAAATTGCAGACTTGATTTTTAAAATCTCAATATGTTGTAACATTGCTTCTACAACGGGAGGGGAGAGTCCCTTCTGAAGGGCAGTAGAGGACAGAGAGTCAATGGCCAAAATCCTGAATAATTAACAAATAAATTAAAACTGTCATCGAACAACAGGAGGCCATCAAAGAGCAAATAATTATAGTTCACATGATTTCCCTAAGGGAAACTGTGACATCCAAAGTCATAACTCTCAGGATGATGGGTGATTGTGCCGTGGAGTTTGATTAACGGCCAGCACTGCGCGGCCTGCCGGTGAATATTACATTCAAGGTCTCAAACCCTGCTAAAGCCACTTCAACGGAGGAAAGGGCTTCCCGCTGTTCTGTCACTGCACAGTGCAGAAAGGAAATGATGGAAATCCAGATGAAGGGTGTGTGGCAGTGGAGGGCGCGGCAAGTTGGAGCAAGAGTAAAATAATAATAATAATAATACACTTTATTACGGACTCAAGGTCCAGACAAGGGGAAACATTACATTAAAAATGCATTGCATATTAAATATCATAAAATACATATAAAATCTTGGTATATCACTTATAAAAAAATCATAATTTATATTAAAAAAACCCAAAACACAATACACCTGGGTGTCATGGTACACCAGTCATTGAAAGTAGGCATGCAGGTGCAGCAGGCAGTGAAGAAAGCGAATGGTATGTTAGCTTTCATAGCAAAAGGATTTGAGTATAGGAGCAGGGAGGTTCTACTGCAGTTGTACAGGGTCTTGGTGAGACCACACCTGGAGTATTGCGTACAGTTTTGGTCTCCAAATCTGAGGAAGGATATTATTGCCTTAGAGGGAGTGCAGAGAAGGTTCACCAGACTGATTCCTGGGATGTCAGGACTGTCTTATGAAGAAAGACTGGATAGACTTGGTTTATACTCTCTAGAATTTAGGAGATTGAGTGGGGATCTTATAGAAACTTATACAATTCTTAAGGGGTTGGACAGGCTAGATGCAGGAAGATTGCTCCCGATGTTGGGGAAGTCCAGGACAAGGGGTCACAGCTTAAGGATAAGGGGGAAATCCTTTAAAACCGAGATGAGAATAACTTTTTTCACACAGAGAGTGGTGAATCTCTGGAACTCTCTGCCACAGAGGGTAGTCGAGGCCAGTTCATTGGCTATATTTAAGAGGGAGTTAGATGTGGCCCTTGTGGCTAAGGGGATCAGAGGGTATGGAGAGAAGGCAGGTACGGGATACTGAGTTGGATGATCAGCCATGATCATATTGAATGGCGGTGCAGGCTCGAAGGGCCGAATGGCCTACTCCTGCACCTAATTTCTATGTTTCTATGTTTCTATAAGTTAAAAATCCAGATTAAAAGAATGATCAATGTCCTACAACGAGACAACTATACCAGTGTCTCCACAGCTAGGATTCGTAGTGCTAACCCTTATGTTTGACAAGGCCACAATAAGCACATTTTTAGAGTCATTTATCCTGCAAATGAATTTATACATGTGATGTCTTAGGATAGCTTCTAAAGTACTGACTCCTGCAGCCACAAACATATTACTGGCACTACACTATCTAGGCTGCCTTAGCAGTGTTCTCATGGCATCGTTATATGCCACCTTTAGTCTCTGCATACTTGTCTTTCCATAGTTCGACCACAGGTGCACAGTGTAGAGTGGTGTGCAGTATGCTCTAAATAGCGACTATAAATAAGATAACTCTACCTCTTGAGTAGAGGTATCGAATGCCTGTGATATTTGAAGAGGTTAGTTCATGGGTTCATAAGCTCATAAGTGATAGGAACAGGCTTATGCCAGTCAGCCCATCAAGTCTACCCTGCCATTCAATCATGGCTGATCTATCTTTCCCTCTCACCTGCCTGTTCCCCATAACCACTAAGACCAGTATTAATAAAGAATCTTTCAATCTCTGCCTTAAAAATATCAATTGACCTGGCCTCCACAGCTTTCTGTGGCAAAGAAATCTACTGATTCTCCACCTTCTGGCTAAAGAGATTCCTCCTCATCTCTTCCTAATGATACTTCCTTTTATCTTGAGTTCTAACTCAGTTAGGAGTCAACTGCCAGGGATTGAGTTTTTGTGGGGCAGCATTGAAGCAGGAAGGAGGGATCATCAGTAAAGGGAAGTTGAATGAGGTGAAACCTCATCAGTACAGGGATATTGAGCCAATAAGGGAGATAGTTGGTCAGGGGTACCCTAGTGGTAGAGGGAATCAAAGATTTTTGAAGAGGAGGGCAGTATCTGGGGTATTTGAATGCAAGGTCACATTGATAGAGATAGTGACTATAATTGGGGATATTTGAGCCAGCTGGTGAGATTGTTACACACAAAAAGCTGGAGTAACTCAGCGGGACAGGCAGCATCTCTGGAGAAAAGGAATAGGTGACATTTCGGGTCGAGACCCTTCTTCAGACTGAGAGTTGGGAAAAAAGGAAATGAAAGATATAGACAGTGATGTAGAGAGATATAGAACAATTGAATGAAAGATATGCAAAAAGAGTAATGAAAAAGGAAACAGGCCATTGTTAGTCTAGGTGATAGAGAGTATAGACAACAAGATGTCTTTGAAGCTGGTACAATTTGGGTGGGGGAGTGATGGAGAGAGGGGGAATGCAAGGGTTACTTGAAGTTTGGGAAATCAATATTCATACCACCGGGTTATGAGCTGCCTAAGTGGCGGTCACGGCGGCTCAGCAGTAGATTTGCTGCCTTACAGCGAATGCAGTGCCGGAGACCCGGGTTCAATCCCGACCACGGGTTCTGCCTGTACGGACTTTGTACGTTCTCCCCGTGACCTGCTTGGGTTTTCTCTCAGATAGACAATAGACAATAGACAGTAGGTGCAGGAATAGGCCATTTCGAGCCAGCACTGCCATTCAATGTGATCATGGCTGATCATCCCCAATCTGTACCCCGTTCCTGCCTTCTCCCTATATCCCCTGACTCAACTATTTTTAAGAGCCCTATCTAGCTCTCTCTTGAAAGCATCCAGAGAACCTGCCTCCACCGCCCTCAGAGGCAGAGAATTCCACAGATTGACCACTCTCTGTGAGAAAAAGTGTTTCCTCGTCTCCGTTCTAAATGGCTTACTGCTTATTCTTAAAATCTTCGGTTTCCTCCCACACTCCAAAGACGTATAGGTTTGTAGGTTAATTGGCTTGGTAAATGTAAATATTGTCCCTAGCGGGTGTTAATGTCCGGGGATCGCTGGTCGGCATGGACCCAGTGGGCCGAAGGGCCTGTTTCCGCACTGTATCGCTGAACTAAAAGCGAAATATGAGCTGCTATTAGTTCAGTTTAATTTAACTTAAGGATACAATGTAGAAACAATCTCTTTGGCCACCATGTCCCAGTTCCACATCCTACACACTAGAGAAAATTTACAGAAGCCAATTAACCTACAAACCTACCAAAACCCGCACGTCTTTGGAATGCCAGAAGAAACCGGAGCACCCAGAGAAAACCCACGTGGTCACAGGGAGGAAACACAAAATTCCGTACGGACAGCTCCCGTAGTCAGGATTGAACCTGGGTCTCTGGCGCTGTAAGGCAGCAACTCTACCGCTGCGCCACCGTGCCGCCCCGGGAAGATTCAGGTCACAAGAGACTACAGATGCTGGAATTTGCAACACAAAAAAAAACTGCAGGAAGAACGCAATGGTTCAAGCAGCATCTCCAGGGACAAAGCAGTGTTGCAGATGGATTATTGCAG
Organism: Amblyraja radiata; assembly: GCF_010909765.2. Taxonomy (NCBI): domain Eukaryota; kingdom Metazoa; phylum Chordata; class Chondrichthyes; order Rajiformes; family Rajidae; genus Amblyraja; species Amblyraja radiata. Next base: position 26,896,420 of record NC_045960.1, on the reverse strand, counting down.
GATCTCAACCCAAAGCATTGACAATCGTTTTTCCTTCATGGATGCTGGTGGAGTCACTGGGATCCTTCAGCAGTTTATATTGTGCTGGGCGATCACTTGATTCAAGTGATCAGGATGGGATATTTATTCGGGAATGTTTGACACATGGATTATGATTATTGGTCAGACCTATTTGAGTCAGGGTAGATTTATCAAATACAGCGCGGAAACATCATCTATCAATAGTTTTGTCAATACTTACAAAATGTAGACTTTCATACAGTTCATGATGTTCACAGTGGGAAACAAATGAAAGAGGTAATGATGAAAGATTAGGACAGGTATGAGCAGTATGTTCTAATCTGGAATGAAAGGAAAGCTTTTGGCTTCACATTTTGTTCAACTCATCATGTTGTCATCAGTAATAATGCACAGAATGGATTACTCAAAGCCTCAGTAAAATCAATGGCTTGTTGCGTCTCAACACTAATTCCATCTGGCTCTGTTCCCATTTACAGTGAATCATTTTGTCGTGCAAGCACATAAATTGTGTTGCTATGTTGCAAATTTCCAGGGCATAGGCAGTGAGACACACCAGCTGAACCTGCAGCTTTGTTTCAGCAGGTGAACTTGTGGGTCTGTTGCTTCATTTGATCTCTGAAGACGTGTGAAGGATTTAGGCAAGACAAAATTTCCCATTCTGGCATCTGGACTCAGCTGTAATTTGGATATGTGAAGCACACAGTTTAGTTTAGTTTAGTTTAGTTTAGAGGTTTCCCCTGAAGCATTAATGTTACTCTATGCAAAGAAAATATGATATAGAAGAGTGCAGCACAGGATCAGGCTCTTCAGCCCACAATGTCTGTGCTGAAAATGATGGCAAGACCATCACATCTACCTACACATAACCCATATCCCTTGATTCACTACTTATCCATATGCCTATCCAAAAGTCTTTTAAATGGAATTGGGAGTAGCGGATAGAGTCTTTACAGGAAGCAGGGTGGGAAGAAGTGTAGTCAATATAGCTATGGGAGTCTGTAGGTTTGTAGTAGATGTCGGTCAATAGTATGTTTCCTGTGATGGAGACTGAGATCTAAAAACAGTAGGGAGATGTCGGAGATGGTCCTAGTGAATTTGAGTGCAAGATGGAAATTAGTGGTGAAGTTGATGAAGTCAGTGAGTTCTGCATTGGTGCAGGAAGTAGCTCCGATGCAGTCTTCAATGTAGCGGAGGTAGAGTTCGGGGATAGGCCAGTGTACGCCTGGAACAGGGATTGTTCGACGTACCTTACAAAGAGGCAGGCATAGCTGGGGCCCATTTGAGTGCCCATATTTAAGCCTTGGATCTGGAGGAAGTGGGAGGAGTGGAAGGAGAAGTTGTTGAGGGTAAGGACCAGCTCTGCTAGGCAGAGGAGAGTATTGGTAGATGGAAATTGGCTGGTTCTGCAGTTGAGGAAGAAACGGAGGGCTTTAACGGAAATTGGCTGGTTCTACGGTCGAGGAAGACCATCCTCTAGGAAGACCATCGAAGAATGTCATCAGGCAGAAATGTCAGCTCCAGTTCTCATTCCACACATACTGCCGACCCTCTGTGTGTTTCCTCCAATTTCTTTGCATGTCGTTCAGATTTCCAATATCTTTAGTTTCTGTACTTTGAGCTTCTTTTCTTTGGCTTTGTGTTTTGTTGAAAAAAAATGAGCCTTTCACAGGCTCTGCTCCATTTCAAGGATTGATTTCCAGCCTGTGAAATGAGACCACCCTGTCTGTACTTTGTTAGGTCATGAGAAATGAATCTTGTATCTCTCAGGGAGAAGTGGTTTGCAGTAACAATTGGCAGGGGAAAATGTAAGTGCACGGAGATCAGTGAGACTGGGTGGAACTCGCGGAGTCTCTCGCCTTCCTTCCAAAAGTGTGGTGGTCAGATATTTGGACTTTCCATTTGGGCTTTGGATCCATTTCAACAAGAGCATATCAAGTGAAAGAATCTTAACACGGATAAAGTTTAATGAAACCAATCTTTATCAACTGCTTTCATCCTTGTTTAGTGTTTTAGTTTAGAAATACAGAGTGGAAACAGGCCCTTCGGCCCACCGAGTCCGCTCCGACCTGCGATCCCCCACACATTAACACTACACTACACATACTACGGACAATGTTTTTTACATTTATACCAAGCTAATTGACCATCAAACCTGTACATCTTTGGAGAGTGGGAGGAAACCGAAGATCTCGGAGGAAACCCGCGCAGTCATGGGGAGAACGTACAAACTCCGTACAGACAAGCACCCGTAGTCAGGATCGAACCCGGTTCTCTAGCACTGTAAAGCAGTAGCTCTACCGCTGTGCCACTGTGCCATTCTAGTTCCATAAAACACTCATCGTGTCTATGTTTTTCACTCGGTTCTGGTCAACCAGTCAACTAGGTTGAGCACAGTGGTGCAGCGGTAGAATGACAAAACAAATCACTTTGATGGTTGTGAGGTCAGTAGCCACGATGGACTGGGCAGTGTCCACCACTATTTGCTCAGGAAGTATATCCAGCTACCATTATGTCCAACCATGTTATGGATTTGGAGCTGCAGATGTGCTAATTGTGAAGCACGAACTATGTTGGATAACAAACAGGGATCTGGTCACATTGTAGGTGAAGAGTGCACAGGCAGCACATTATAGCGCAACGGCCAGGCACAGTAAAAGAAGGCATATGGTACAGGAATGTCCTGTAGATTTCCTTTTCCAAGCAGCTACAGTACATCTTTTTGGATATTGTTGGTGGGAAATGGCTTAAGGGGCTGTCCCACTTGGCAATTTTTTTGGCGACTGCCGGCATCATTGACTGACGGATAAGGTCACCGAAAAAATTGCGGCGTGATGCGACGTGATGCGGCGTGATGCGGCGTGATGCGGAGTGATGCAGTGTGATGTGGCGTGATGCGGTGTGATGCGGCGTGAAGCGATGTGATGCGGCGTGATGCGGCGTGATGCGGCGTGATGCGGCGTGATGCAGTGTGATGCGGCGTGATGCGGCGTGATGCGATGTGATGCGGCGTGATGCGGCGTGACGCGGAGTGATGCGGCGTGACGCGGTTTGATGCGGCGTGACGCGGAGTAACGCGGTGTGATGCGGCGTGACGCGGAGTGATGCGGAGTGATGCGGCGTGACGCAGAGTGATGCGGTGTGATGCGGTGTGACGCGGAGTGACGCGGAGTGACGCGGAGTGACGCGGAGTGACGCGGTGTGATGCGGCATGACGCGGAGTGATGCGGAGTGATGCGGCGTGACGCGGAGTGATGCGGTGTGATGCGGCGTGACGCGGAGTGACGCGGAGTGACGCGGTGTGATGCGGCGTGACGCGGAGTGACGCGGAGTGACGCGGAGTGATGCGGTGTGATGCGGTGTGATGCGGTGTGATGCGGAGTGATGCGGAGTGATGCGGCGTGACGCGGAGTGATGCGGCGTGACGCGGAGTGATGCGGAGTGATGCGGCGTGACGCGGAGTGATGCGGAGTGATGTGGCGTGACGCGGCGTGATGATGTATCGACGCGCGATGTTTTATCAAGTGTCACAACATTTATTTTGTCGCCGCTGGATTTTGAAATGTTCAAAATCTTTTGGCGACACTGACATCACGCTGGCTGTCGCCGAAAAAAATCGCCAAATGGGACAGGCCCTTTAGAGTCATAAAGTCAAGCAACACGGAACCAGTCGCTTCGGTCAAACTTGTCTATGCCAAGTAAGATGCCCCATCTAAGCTAGACCCATTTGCCCTAATTTGGTCAATATCCCGCTTATGCGTGGCAGAGTGGTGCAGCGGTAGAGTTGCTGAATTACAGCGCCAGAGACCCGGGTTCTGTCCTGACTACGGGTGTTGTCTGTACGGAATTTATACCTTCTCCCTGTGACCATGTTACAGTTCCCTGTGCTATCCCAATTTCTTATTCACTCCCTACACATTGGACGCGCTTTTACAGAGACCACAGAACCGACAAAGCCCGCACATTTTTGGGATGTGGGTTGAAACCAGAGCACCCGGAGGAAACCCACGCTGATGTCACAGGGAGTGCGTGCAAACTTCTCAGAAGCCGAGGTCAGGATCAAACCTGCATCTCTGGCACAGTGAGGCAGCAGCTCCACCAGCTGCGCCACTGTGCTGCCCGTCTTGTACAGGGGAGGGCAGCAACAGTCAAGTTGATGGCAGCATGAAGGGCCTTCTGCACAGCAGGGGAGGTACACAAAAGTGACAGGAGATTCAGTTGTAATGGGGAAGTTTTAAGCAGTGCTTGTATGAACCGCAATATTTAGTCATTCTTGTCATGCACAAAAATCGCTCAGAGGAGATGGCTCGCATGTAGCTACCAGGAGAAATTGTGGGTAGTAGGCGATACACAAATTAGTCTGAGAAAGCAGCAAACCCGAGGTCTCAGAGCAGTATATAACGGCACGGTGGCGCAGTGGTAGAAATAGAGTCCTGGGTCCCGGATCCGATCCAGACTACAAGTGCTTCTCTGTACGGAATTTGTACGTTCTCAACGTGACTGCGCGGGTTTTCTCCAGGTGCTCCGGTTTCCTCCTACACTTCAAAGACATACTGGTTTGCAGGTTAATTGGCTTCGTATAAATGTAAATTGTCCCTCGTGTGTTTAGCATAGTGTTAATGTGCGGGGATCACTGGTCGGTGTGGACAGGCAAAAGGGCCTGTTTCCGCGCTGTATCACTAAACTAAACTAAACTCAACTCAACATAGAGGATCAAGTGATTAATACAGAAGAGTTCATAAGTTATTGGAGCAGAATTAGGCCATTCGGCCCATCAAGTCTATGCCACAATTCAATCATGTCTGTTCCATCTTTCCCTCTTAACCCCATTCTCCTGTCTTCTCTCCATAATAGACAATAGACAATATGTGCAGGAGTAGGCCATTCGGTCCTTCGAGCCAGCACCGCCATTCAGTATGAATAGACAATATTCAATGTGACTAGACAACCCTTGACACCCGTACTAATCAAATCGGACAATCACGGCCTTAAATGTATCTATTGACTTGGCCTCCACAGCCGTCGGTGGCAAAGAATTCCACAGAGCACAAGAGAGTAGGAAATGAAGCATACAGAAAAAGTGAATATAAAATTTCTAAAACTCCGTGAAAGGTAAAAGATTAGCAAAGGTACTCGACTTGGCCTCCGCAGCCTTCTATGGCAGAGAATTCCACAGATTCACCACCCTCTGACTATAGATATTCCTCCACCATCTCCTTCCTAAAGGAACGTCCTTTAATTCTGAGGCTGTGATCTCTACTCCTAGACTTTCCCACGAGTAGAAACATCCTCTCCACATCCACTCTATCCAAGCCTTTCATGTTCGGTATGTTCCCCCTGTCATTCTTCAAAACCCCAGCGAGTCCAGGCCCAGTGCTGAAAAACGCTCATCATAGGTTAACCTACTCATTGCTAGGTTTAGGGAATGGTGTTAGAGATATTGATGGTATTGAAGGCTAATATCTTTAAGTGTTGGAGGATTGAGTGGAGACCTGACAGAAGTAGATACAATTATGAGAGACATAGATAGTGCAGACAGTCAGAACTTTTTTCCCCAATGTGGAAATGTCAAAGGCTAGGGTTGTCACGGCGGCACAGTGGTAGAGTTGCTGCCTGACAGCGAATGCAGCGCCGGAGACCCGGGTTCACTCCCGACGACAGGTGCTGTCCGTACGGAGTTTGTACATTCTCGCTATGACCTGCGAGATTTTCTCGATTTCTCCGAGATCTTCGGTTTCCTCCCACTCTCCGAAGACGTACAGGTTTGTAGGTTAATTGGCTTTTGTAAATGTAAATATTGTCCTCGGTGGATGTAGGATAGTGTTAATGTGTGGGGATTTTGTAATGCTGAGGCTCCATAAGGCACTGGTCAGGCCGCATTTGGAGTATTGTGCGCAAATTCGGGTCCCATAATTAAGAAAGATGGCTCTGGAGAGCGTTTAGAGGAGGCTTACAAGAATGATTACAGGAATGAGTGGATTAGCATATGATGAGCTTTTGAAGTCACTGGGCCTGTCTCGCTGGGGTTTAGAAGGTTGAGGGGGGACCTCATTGAAACTTACAGAATAATGAAAGGCATAGATAGAGTGGACGTGGAAAGGATGTTTCCACTGGTGGGAGAGTCCAGGATCAGAGGTCATAGCCTCAGAATTAAAGGACGCCCTTTTAGAAACAAGGTGAGGAGGAACTTCTTTAGTCAGAGGGTAGTTAATCTGTGGAGGGCAGTGGAGGCCAAGTCAGTGGATATTTTAATGCAGAGATAGACAGATCCTTGATTAGAACGGGTGTCGAGGGTTATGGGGAGAAGTCAGGAAAATGGGATTAGGAGGCAAAGATCAGCCATGATTGAATGGCGGAGTAGACTCCATTGGCTGAATGGGCTAATTCTACTCCTATAACGTGAACTTGAATTTGTGAACATTTTCTGTCTACCTTTGACAGGAACCTCAGATGCTTCATCAACCAAATAAACTGATGACGGATCTGATTATTCCGGTTTACCTGGAACAACTGATAATTTCTTGCATAATGTCCTGTTGCATTTAACATAGAAACATAGAAGAATAGGTGCAGGAGTAGACCATTTGGCCATTCGAGCCAGCACCGCCATTCAATATGTTCATGGCTGATCATCTAAAATCAGTACCCTGTTCCTGTTTTTTCCCCATATCCCTTGATTCCGTTTGCCCTAAGAGCTAAATCCAACACTCTCTTGAAAACATCCAGTGAATTGGCCTCCACTGCCTTCTGTGGCAGAGAATTTCACAGATTCACAACTCTCTGGGTGAAGACGTTTTTCCTCATCTCTGTCTTAAATGGCCTACCCCTTATTCTTAAACTGTGACCCCTGGTTTTGGACTCATCCAACATCGGGAACATTTTTCCTGCATCCAGCCTACCACTCCTTTAAGAATTTTATATGTTTCTATAAGATCGCCTCCCATCCTTCTAAATTCCAGTGAATACCTGCCCAGTCAACCTATTCTTTCAACATATGTCAGTCCCGTCATCCCGGGAATTAACTTGATGAACCTACGCTGCACTCCCTCAATAGCAATAATATCCTTCCTCAAATCAGGTGACCAGAATTGCACACAATACTCCAGGTGCGGTCTCACCAGAGCCCTGTACAACTGCAATAGGACCTCCTTGCTCCAAAATTCAAATCCTCTCGCAATGAAGACCAACATGCCATTAGCTTTATTCATTGCCTGCTGTACCTGCATGCTTACTTTCAGTGACTGATGTACAAGCACACCCAGGTCTTGTTGCATCTCCCCTTTTCCTAATCTGGAACCATTCAGGTAATAATCTGGTTTCCTGTTCTTGCCACCAAAGTGGATAACCTCACATTTATCCACATTATACTGCAACTGCCATGCATCTGCCCATTCACTCAACCTACCCATGTCACCCTGCAGCCTCATAGCATCCTCATCACAGTTCACACTGCCACCCAGCTTTGTGTCATTCACAAACATTTAATTCCCTCGTCTAAATCGTTAATATATATTGTAAATAACTGGGGTCCCAGCACCAAGCCCTGGGCACGCCACTAGTCACTGCCTGCCATTCTGAAAAGGACCCATTAATTCCTACTCTTTGCTTCCTGTCTGACAACCAGTTCTATATCCATGTCAATACCCTACCCCTAATACTATGTCCTCTTATTTTGCACACTAATCTCTTGTGTGGGACCTTATCAAAGGCTTTTCGAAAGTCCAAATACACTACATTCACTGGCTCTCCCATCCATTCTACTTGTTACATCCTCAAAAAATTCCATAAGATTAGTCAAGCATGATTTCCCCTTCATAAATCCATGCTGACTTTGACCGACCCTGTCACTTCTTTCCAAATGCGCTACTATAACATCTTTAATAATCGATTCAAGCATCTTCGCCACTCCCAATGCAAGGCTAACTGGTCTATAATTGCCTGTTTTCGCTCTCCCTCCTTTCTTAAAAAGTGGAGTTACATTGCCTGCCCTCCAGTCCACAAGAACTGGTCCACAGTTGAGAGAACATTGGAAAATGATCACCAATGCATCCATGATTTCTAGGGCCACCTCCTTGAGTACTCTGGGATGCAGACCATCAGGCCTTCAGTCCCAACAGTTTGCCTAACACCATTTCCTGACTAATGTGGATTCCCTTCAGTTCGACCCTCCCATCAGATCCTCGGTCCCCTAATATTTCTAGGAGATTATTTGTGTCTTCTTTAGTGAAGTCAGAACCAAAATACTTGTTTAATTGTGCTGCCAAGTTTTCTTTCATGCTCTTTTTTCCCCCTCTTAATTAACCCCTTTATCCTCCTCTGTTGTTCCAAATTTCTCCCAGTCCTCCGGTTTGCTGCTTCCTCTGGCCAATTTATATTATTTAACTCTATCCTTGATTCCCCTCATCAGCCACGGTTGAGCTGCCTTCCTGGTTGATTTTTTCGCCAGGCAGGGATGAACAATTTTTGGAGTTCATCCATGCAGCCTTTAAAGCTTTGCCATTGCATCTCCACCTTCAACCCCTTAAGTATAATTTGCCAGTCTATCCTCGCCAATTCCCGTCTCATACCTTCAAAGTCTCCGTTCTTTCAGTTCAGGAAACTTAGTCTCTGAATTAACCGTGTCACTCTCCACCTAATGCAGAATTCCACCATATTATGGTCACTGTTGCCCAAGGGGCCTTGCACAACAAGATCGCTAACTAATCCTTTCTCATTACACAACACCCAGTCTAGGATGGCCTGGCCTCTAGTCGGTGTGGCCACTCAATTATCCACAGTAGAAATCTGTGTAGATTTATAGAGGTGGTACAGTGGTGCAGCGGTAGAGTTGCTGCCTTACAGTGCCAGAGACCCGGGTGCTGTCTGTATGGAGTTTGGATGTTCTCCCTGTGACCATGTAGTTTTTCTCTGGGTGCTTTGGCTTCCTCCGACAACCCAAAGGTGTGCAGGTTTGCAGGTTAATTGGCTTCTTAAATTGTCCCTGGTGTGTAGGATAGAACTAGTGTTCGGGCGATTGCTGGTCGGTGCAGACTAGGTTGGCAGAAGGGCCTATTTTTATCTCTAAACTAAGTTGTCTGTCATGAGAATGCAGCATGCAATAGAAATCTTTACCTCAGAATTTGTCTTTACTGTGTCTATAAAGCTGCAGCAAGTGCGTCATTGCTTGACTCATGAAGTCATCCTTTTCCTCAATATTAGCTTCTCCGTGATAATCTCATGTACCAGGTCTGTTTAAAGCCACCCATGATGATAATGTGGACACAAGGTTAAAAATTGGCTCAGCAATGACATAGATTGTACAGTGAAGGTTTGCAACCTCCAGTCTGCGATATAAGCTGCTCTGAGGTAAAGCTTTCTACTGTATGCTGCGATAGGTGAGCGAGCAGGCAGAGGAAGTTTGGCCACCTGCCCGCCTCACTGTCACATTGAGCGAGTTATTGTCTGGCATTTGTAACCCAGAGAGGATGTCTAAATGGAAACTGAAGGGAGCAGGTCCTATTCTGCAAACTGTAACTATTGCAAAATTTACTGCACTTTTACAAATTACAACAGAATTGCACTGAAATTCAATGCAGAGTCCTTACGTAAGTAACAATTTTAAGGCAAGGGTCCTGATAAAGGGGTTTTCCGTGTTCTTATCAGACAGAGACGGAGACAAGGGGCGGCACAGTGGCGCAGCGGTAGAGTTGCTGTCTTACGGCGGCAGGGTCTCGGGTTCGATCCTGACTAGGGGTGCTCCCAGCGACAGCGTAAGGTTTCTCCGGGTGCTCCCATATTCCACAGACATACAGGTTTGTAGGTTGATTGACTTTGGTTAAATAAAATTGTAAAATTTTCCCTAGCATGTAGGATAGAGCTAGTGTATGGGTGATCGCTGGTCGGCGTGGAAGCAGCGGGCCAAAGGGCCTGTTTCTGCACTGTATGTCTCAAGTCTAAAGTAAAGTAAAGTAACCAAATCTGTCCTCACTTCTGGCTGCTTTCCAAACTGAGATTCCCACTGCTTGCAGTAACAGGTTACAGGCATGAATGGAGGCACCATCACTTCAGAGGGCGTTAGCGTTAGGTCTTAAAATGGATTAAGAAACGTAATGTAGATCTTTTCAAATGAGAATTATAAATAAGAATATTTAAAAGCCGGCTCACAAGGCGTTCACTTCATCATTAAATAAACAACCTCAGTTTAAGTTCTCCATCCAAGAGCTTCTGGAGCTAATGACTTAAATTCTGTCACAAGTTGAAAGTTATTTGGCACCAGAAGAGATTTTTTTACATTAATACATTTTAGTTAATTATATTCCCCTTTCCAATCTTACACCACCTTTAATATAAATGAAATATGGACCAATAAATGATACTACCGGTCACGGAAAGAACAAGAGGCCTGTGCTTCTGACTGCAGCATGATTGAGATTCAATAATCAGAGAGTCATGCAGTCAATAGCAAAGGGTCATAATCATATAGTAATTCAGTACTGAAACAGGCCCTTAAGCCCAATTCATCCATGCCGACCAAGTTGCCCCATCTACGCTAGTCCCACTTAACATAGAAACATTGAAAATAGGTACAGGAGTAGACCATTCGGTCCTTTGAGCCAGAATGCCATTCAATATGATCATGGCTGATCATTCAAAATCAGTACCCCGTTCCGGCTTTATCCCCATATCCCTTGATTCCGTTATCCCTAAGAGCTAAATCTAACTCTCTCTTGATAACATCCAGTGAATTGGCCTCCACTGCCTTCTGTGGCAGAGAATTCCACAGGTTCACAACTCTCTGGGTGAAAAATTGGCCCTTATCCCTCTAAGCTATATCTATCCATATACCTGTCCAAGTGTCTTTTAAATGTTGTTAGGTTAGATAAGGCTAGGGATACAGCATGGAAACAGGCCCTTTGGCCCACCGAGTCCATGCTGACCATGATCACATACACTAGTTCTATTCTAGACACCAGGGACAATTTACTGAAGTCAATTGACCTACAAACCTGTACGTCTCTGGAATGTGGAGCAACTGGAGAAAACCCACTCGGTCACAGGGAGAACATACAAGCTCCAGACAGACAGCACCCATAGTCAGGGTCGAACCTGGGTTGCTGTAAGGCAGCAACTCTACTGCTGCGCCACTGTGCCACCTGGCATGGTAAGGTTTGCTATACTGGTCTTCAAGACAAAAGAAAGGCATCTCTGTTACCAATATTCCCTGGATTGTGAAAAGGTCCGAGAGGAGTGGAAAACTCAAATATAATATCGCTATTCAAGAAAGGAGCCGGAAAACAAGGAACGATATGCCAGTTAGTTCAATAGAAATGTGCTGGCATCCATTGCTAAGGAAGTACAGTAAAATTCCGATAATCTGCTCTCCGATCGTAAGGAGATCCAATGGTTCAACCTAGAACGCAACAAAAAGCTTTACACTGTACCTCGCTACACGTGACAATAAACTAAACTGACTAATCTGTCTGAACAGGTGCTGATTCCTGTGCACCCTTTAATCTCACTGGGGCCACAGCTTCCCCCCTCCCTTTAATCTCACTGGGGCCACAGTTCCTCTTTTCCCTTCGAACAAAACCAAGGAACTGCCGATGCTGGTTTTCACAAAAGAGCACAAAGTGCTGGAGTAACTCAGCAGGTCAGGCAGCATCTCTGAAGAACATGGATAGGTGACGTTTTGGGTCGGGCCCCTTGTTCAGATTCCTACTGAGTGGCTGAGTTACTCCAGCACTTCATGTCCTTCCCTATCTTTATGGGTGTTGGTTTCTTATTGTTAGTAGCTCTACTTAATAACCAAAAATTGTAGCCTCCTTTTGCTGTGGTATTTTAGTTAATTCACATGTTTAATCGATAATGTTTTATTATTAATGTTTAATATTTTATGTGTCATTCTTAATTGTCACTGTATGTCGTGTTGTTATTTGCGAGCGGAGCACCAAAGGCAAATTCCTTTTTTTTAAATTAGAAGCAATTGTAAAGGAGAAAGTAATCGACATAACAACGATACAATTTTCGTACAGCTTCAGTTTTAACATTTTATAAACTAATAAATGAATCGGAAAAAAGAAAAAAGGAACGAAGGGAAAGGAAGAAGAAAGGAAAAAGAAAAGAAAGAATTTCGAAAAAGATATGAAAAAGAAAAAGCAAAACCCCTGAACTAACGACGAAGTGAAAAACAAAGTGGAGATATATCCCACTACCCTTCCCTACGCCTGCTCACCCGACCCTAGCGTCGGTTTTGAATTTGTGTTCAACCATTCTATTGTTAAAGAAATTCAATGAAAGGAGACCATATTTTGAAAAATTGATCTGATTTGTCAGACAAAACAAACCTTATTTTTTCTAAATGTAGTGTCTCGGTCATTTCTGTGATTCACATCTTCACTGTGCGAGGCAAATTCCTTTTATGTGAACATACCAGGCCAATAAACGTATTCATTCATTCAGTCTTTCATTCCTTCATTCCTTCATTCATTCATTCATTCATTCATTCATTCATTCATTCATTCATTCATTCATTCATTCATTCATTCATTATATGTACCAAGAAAGAGTGGAAGACTTTTAACTGACTCTGGTCTTGTTTTACATTATCTGTAGGGGCGCTCCTCTGTGTGCAGCCATGTCAGCAGCGCGTCAGTTTTCCCAGCTTTTTTAATTTTTTAGTATGTTTTAAAGTGTGTATTTAATGTTTCTTCGTGTGTTTTGTGTGGGGGGGTGGTGTGGGGGGGGTAAGGGGGAAACCGCTTCGGTCGCCTCCTCCACGGAGAGGCGACTTTTTCCAGGTCGCCTCCCCCGTGGCCTAACATCAAGGATCGACGCGGCCTTTCCCGGAGACACGCCCGGGGCTTCAGCGGCGGGCGCAGCGTGGACTCTCGGCATGGAGCGGGTGAGCCCTCGCTGGGGCTCGCTGGAGGGGAGCGCTCCGTTTCGCTGGCCCGGGGCAGCCGGCAGCCTGAAGTCGCAGCCTGTAGCCGCGCGCGGTCTGCAGAGCTCCAGCTGGTGCGGCGTCTACAGCCCGGGATCCCTCGTGGGGGACCCGGGGGAAGAAGAAGCCATCACTGCCGGCCCGCGGCCAACTTCTACCGCGGGGCCGGCATGGACTTACCATCACCCCTGGAGGGGAGCTTCGACCGCCGGCCCTGCAGTCTGCGGTGCTTCTGGCTGCGGCGGGGACTTTAAATCTCGACCGCCGGCCTGCGGCCTACAACAACTTAAAGCCGCGGTCTCCGGTGAGGAAGAGCCGATCCTGGACTGACTGGACTCTGGTCCTGTACACGGGGGGGAAATGGAGGAGGACTGGCCAAATTTTTGTGCCTTCCACCACAGTGATGAATGCTGTGGTGGATGTTTCTGTTACAGTTTTATTGTGTGTTCTTTATTATTGTACTGCTGCTGACAACCCAAATTTCCACCAACCCTGGTTGAGTGGCAATAAATTATATCTATCTATCTATCTTTTATCCTCTAACTTGAGAAGTTGATTCTGTTTCCTGCACTCCCTTTAAACTCACCGGGATCCCATTTATTCCTTTTCTCCAGAGATGCTGACTGACCCACTGAGTTACTCCAGATTTTTTTGTGAGTATCTTGCTTGAAACTCGTCAGGTTTTGTTTCACAAGGTCCCTTAAACTCGCCGGGCCACCATGTAAAGCACTCACTTTAAACTAACTGAAGTTTATTCTAAAACTGTGTAACAAGAAAGAAGCTAAATTAAAAGTGTCTTGGAACTTCAGTCTGAAGAAGAGCCCCGACCTGAAACGTCACATATCCATGTTCTCACTGAGTTACTCCTGCACTTTTTGTCTTGGAGTAATAATTGGAATAACATCCAATAGTCTAAAAAAAATCAGCCAGTCCGGCATTACCAGGTTAATGGATTGTCACTGCAATAGCAGGGCATTCTGAACTAAACTAACAAAACAAAAAAAATTAAATGAAAAAAAAATCATAAAACAATCAAGCACTTTCATGAAAGTACTTTTCCTTCTCTCCAGAGATGCTACCTGACCCGTTGAATTACTCTGGCATTTTGTGTCTATCTACAGTATTTATGAAAGAGAAATTGTGTTTGACTAATCTTTTAGACTTCTTTGGACAGGTAGATTGATAGGAAAAGTTCTTGTTGTGGGTTCTTGTTGATGAAAGATAAACAATGCTGTGCAGGCAGTTCATATAATTAAGAAGGCTTAAGGAGGAACTGCAGATGCTGGAAAATCGAAGGTAGACAAAAGTGCTGGAGAAACTCAGCGGGTGCAGCAGCATCTATGGAGCGAAGGAAAAAGGCAACGTTTCGGGCCGAAGGTCTGAAGAAGGGTTTCGGTCTGAAACGTTGCTTATTTCCTTCGCTCCATAGATGCTGCTGCACCTGCTGAGTTTCTCCAGCACTTTTGTCTAATTAAGAAGGCTAATGGAAAGTTGGCTGTATTGAAAGCATTATGGAGTATAAAAATAGGAAGGTTTTGATGCAACGTACATTGCAGGTTGCGACTGTACTCGGAGTACTGCAAACAATGTTGGTCTCCATAGTTAAGGAAGGATATTGGAGGTAGTGCAAAGAAGTTTGTTAGGTTACCCCTGGAATGAAATGCCTGGTGTGAAGAGAGGTTGAACATGCAAAGGCTATTTTCATTGGAGTTTAGAAGAAGGTGAGGAGATCTTATTGAAGTGTTTAACATTTGCAGGGTAGATGCTCATATGATGGCTTACTCCTCCACTGTTTCTTATTTTTTTTCTTTCTTAATCGAAGGTCAATAACACATCCTTTATTGAATATAGTGAACTCCCAATCATTCGGCAGTGTACAACAATGCTTCAAAAGTCGTACCACATCGTCCACGCTATTCTTAGGGGAACACTTATGTTTAATACACTGCAGATTATATTCACACCAAGTTTTTTACAAGGCCTTGAGAGCCTGAGCTATAGGGAGAGGTTGAGCAGGCTGGGACTCTATTCCTTGGAGCGCAGGAGGATGAGAGGTGATCTCATAGAGGTGCGTAAGATCATGAGAGGAATAGATCAGGTTGATGCACAGAGTCTCTTGCCCAGAGCAGGGGAACTGAGAACCAAAGGACATAGGTTTAAGGTCAGGGGGGGAAAGATTTGAAAGGAATCTGAGGGGCAACTTCTTCACACAACGGGTGGTGGGTGTATGCAATAAGCTGCCGGAGGAGGTAGTTGAGGCAGGAACTAGCGCAACACTTAAGAAACATTTGCATAGGTACATGGATAGGACAGGTTTAGATAGATATGGGTCAAACGCAGGCAGGTGGGACTAGTGTAGTTGGGACACTTCGGTGGGTGTGGGCAGGTTGGGACTAGATGTGGGTATGGGTAGATGGGACACAGTTGGGTGGTTGGGTATGGGTAGATGGGACTAGTGTAGATGGGACACATTGATGGGTGTTTCCATGCTGTATGACTCTGTGACTGTATCTCTAAACTATTGAGGAGACAGCCTCCAACCTCTCACTACCATTGTCATTAAACTTACTTATGTTATTAAATCCCAGCACTCCCATTCTACGTTCTGGGAGTAACTTACAATGCATAGACAACAGCTGTTCAAGAAAGTGGCTCAAAATCATCAAAAGAGCAAAAAATAATGGTCTAAATAGCGTTGCCGATATCCCAAGAATGAATAACATATAAAGGACTTTGACATGACCATCATGAACCATTTTGAACTGGTGTACTATGTTAAGGAGTTAAGGGCAGCAGTAAAAGAAAGACAAATGATTTTGTGCCAATTTTCACATTGCAAATTCCTACAAGCAATGCTACGATATTACCCAGATAATCTGCTTTTAAGCATCGATTAAGGATACATATTGGTCAGGCCATTGAAAGCATGTACGCATTTATTCACAACAGTGTCTTTGAGTCCTCTACAACTGGTTCAGTTTAGTTAATGTTTAGTGCAAGATAGTGTACTAGAGATACACCATTCCGATTCTCAGTCCATGAAGCTCACTGATGAGGAAGCAATTGATTACTCACCCAGAGTTTTATTTTTAGAACGTGTCGCTGTGCCTTCTTCTCATGGACATGGCTAGTGATCTTTCACATTAAGGCAATAACGTGAGTGTCATAGTTGAAGCAAGAAATGTTGCTGTGGGAGTGGAGATTTTAAAGGGTGGAGCGATTGTAATGTGTGATTGCAGATCCACTTCTGTGACCAGCACACAAAGAGAACAGATGGGTTTTATTTTCATTTCTCAATTAAATCTCAGGGCGGTCACGGTGGCGCAACGGTAGAGTTGCTACCTTACAGCGCATGCAGCGCCGGAGACCCGGGTACGAACCCGACTACGGGTGTGGTCCGTATGGGGTTTGTACGTTCTCCCCATGACCTGCGTGGGATTTCTCTGAGGTCTTCGGTTTCCTCCCACACTCCAAACGATGTACAGGTTTGTAGGTTAATTGGCTTGGTAAATGTAAAAATTGCCCCTAGTGGGTGTAAGATAATGTGCGGGTATCGCTGGTCGGCGCGGACTCGGTGGGCCAAAGGGCCTATTTTCCGCGCTGTATCTCTAAACTAAACTAAAAAAAGTTAATCCATTCACTCAGTCCAATATGGTGTGCGAGGTAGAAATCAAGTTTGTATGTGAACTTTCAACTCATTATTCTTTCATCCTATAGACAGAAATAATTATAGTCAAGCCTTGCCCCATGATTCTGTATAGCTGTGCACCAGTGTTCTCATATGTTTCACTGGAGAATCCTTGGATGCATTAACTCTATTACTGTTTCCAAGAGCTATAGCGGCTCTGAACCGGCCCTAATGAGTGCCCCCCCACCCACTCCCTTTGGACAGTCTCCCTCAGATGGTCACGTCAATCAATTCAGCTTGCTTATTTATGTATTGTATTTATTTACCTTTCTTGTACATCAGTGGAGCAGCACACTAAATCTCGTTGCACTGACGTGCAATGACAATAAAAGATATTATTATTATTATTATTATTATTATTAAACCACTTCAATTAATTGAATGAATCAACACTTTGTTTATTGGACTCAAGCCCTAATCTTGCGAGCAACACTATAAAATCCTACCCTTTTCCTATGTAATCTAGGCAACATATCAATTTGCACTTAATTAGATCTGACAGCCAAAGCTTGCTAAATTGTTTAGTTAGTCAAAGTAATAGTTCAAAGTGCTGGAGTGACTGAGCGGGTCAGGCAGCATCTCTGGAGAACAAGGATACTCAACGTTTTGGCTCAGATTGAAGTGTCCGAAGAAGGTTCCTGGCCAGAAATGTCGCCTATCCATGTTCCCCAGAGCAGCCAGGCTTGCTGAGTTACTCCAGCACTTGATGACTATTTTTGTAAACCAGCATCTGGAGCTTCCTGTGTCTGTATTTTGACAGCTCAAATTGCTGATTTCTGCTTCCCATGAAAATAAAGTACAGAATTCTAACATAATTTAATTTACTGGAATGCTGTCATTTATTACAAGTGAACTGGTCAATGAATTAAACATCTAAAACTGAGGTATAAACATTCTGTTGCATAAATGAAACTATGAGTGTGCAAACTCCAACCATTCATTTGCTTGGGCTTAATGAATCATCTGGTGAGCCAATGTTCCCTTTTGATTCTGTCAAACTAGTTAGCATAACTTCTGAGATAATTAAAAGTGCAGGGAAAAGTATAAGGGTTAGTGGTGAACAGTACCCGTTCCATCACGGGTACTGACCTCCCCACCATTGAAGGGATGGATCTACAGGAGTTGCTGCCTCAACAAAGTAGCCAGCATCATCAGAAACTCACACCAGCCCGGCCATGCTCTCAGTTCACTACTGCCATCGGGAAGAAGCTATAGGAGCCTGAAAACTGTTCAGGAGCAGTTTCATTCTAACAACCATTATTAAACACTACAATCTCCAAATATACTACATAGACTTGGGGAATTGTTTTTGTCATTGCACTATTATATTTTGTTTGTTTGTTTTAATAAATAACTAAATAAATAAATGTTATATATTATCTGTATATTACTAAAACTCTCATCTTGTTTGTTTGTATATATGTGTGCGTGCACGTGTGTGATTTTCCAAAACCCCACCAAACGGTACACGATAGCGCTACAATTTTTGGCCCACCTTACTCACCATTGTCCTGGGAAATAAAAAACTTTTCGTTCAGATTGATGGTATATTTTACAATTTATTGACATTTTAAACTTTGCAAAAATCATTTTTCAAGCCACTTTTCCACTTGCCCCGCCCATCAGCCACATTACAATTACGTCACAATGGGATCCCGAATCTCATTTACATAAAATATCGCAATTTAAAAAAAAACTAAGTTTTAATCAAATTCTTCCATTTTCATTAACAGCTAACATTGGGTTTAGGTTATTTTAAAGAAAAAACATGATTTTCATTGTGGGGGTGGGTGGGGGCAGTTTTCATTTTATAAAAAACATCGCAATTTTCATTGTGGGGGGGATGGGATAGGGGGAGTTGAGGTGGGGAGCAGGGGGATAGAGGGAGAGGAGGGGGTTAGGAAGGGGAAAGTGGGGGAGGCGAGGAGGGAGAGTGGGGGATTAGGATAGGAGGAAGGTGAGGAGTGAGGGAGATGGAGAGGACTGGGGTAGGGAGGAGGGAGTGGTTATGGAGGGGGGAGTGACTGAGGGTAGGGGAAAGTAGGGGGAGGGGGAGGTAAGAGAGGGAGTGGGGGAGGGGAGGAGGAGAGGGGAAAGAAGTGGGAGGGTGAAAAGGAGGGGGAACGGAGGAGGATAGGGGTAGAAATAGGGATGGCGAGGCGCAGTTGGGGGAGGGTTGCCCTGATTCGCGTCACAATGGGAATCTCTGGCGTCACAATGGGAACCCGTCAGCCGTGCCTGCTCAGTTGGGGGCTATGGGTGAGTGGTGGAACATTGCGTTTAGGGAACGGGGCCCAACGGGTCTCACTTGGTCTAATTATATATATATGTTACACATCTGCTGCAAGTAAGAATTTCATTGTTCCATTTTGGAACAATAAAACACTCTTGACTTGATTTTTGTATCAGAGACTTGAGTTTATTGTCTAAGATGGATGTAATTCAGTCCAGTACGGCAGCACAACAATAGTTTAGTTTATAAGTAAGAAAGAACTGCAGATGCTGGCTTAAATCGAAGGTAGATGCAAAATGCTGGAGTAACTCAGCGGGTGAGGCAGCATCTCTGGAGAGAAGAAATGGGCGACATTTCAGGTCTGAAGAAGGGTCTTGACCCGAAACGCGGCCATTCCTTCTCTCCGGAGATGCTGCTTTACCCGCTGAGTTACTCCAGCATTTTGTGTCTACTAGTTTAGTTTAGTTTAGTTTATTGTCACGTGTACCAAGGTACAGTGAAAAGCTTTTTTTGTGTGCTAACAGTCAGCGGAAAGACAATACATGATTACAATCGAGCCATTTACAGTGTACAGATACACGATAAGGGAATAATGTTTAGTGCAAGATAGTGCACTAGAGATACACCATTCCAATTCTCAGTCCATGGAGCTCACTGAGGATGAGGAAACAATTGATTTCTCACCCAGAGTTTTATTTGACAAGGAGTTGCTGTGCCTTCTTCTCATGGACACGGTTGGTGATCTTTCACATTGCAACATCAGGAATCAGAACCATAAGCCCACAGTTCATTCAACAATTTAATTAGCACATTGGAACAACAGGAGAAAGCATTGTGCGAATGGGAGAAAAAAGCAGTTAGCTTAGTTTAGTTTCGTTTAGAGAAACAGCGTGGAAACAGGCCCTTTGGCCCACTGAGTCCACCCGACCAGCGATTCCCGTGCACTAGCACTATCGAATTGAATTGATTGAATTGAATTGAATGCCTTTATTGTCATTCAGACCTTACGGTCTGAACGGAATTTCGTGCCTGCAGTCATACATACAATCATACAATAATAACAACAATAAACACCAATTAACACCACCACAGTGAGTCCTCCAAGCACCTCCTCACTGTGGTGGAGGCAAAAATCTTAGGGCTGCAGTCTCTTCCCTCCTCTTCTCCCTCTGCGCTGAGGCGATTCCCCACCGGGCGATGGTACAAACAGTCCCGCGGCTCACCGAACCCCGCAACGGGCCGGCTCAAACACCGCGGCCCGGGGTGGTCGAAGCTGCCGCCCTCCAGTCCAACGGACGCAGACGCTGGCCCGCGGCTCAACCCCGGACTCAGGTCACCGCCGCCAGAACGCCGTACCAGCCACCGGAGCACCGTTCCAGCCCCGAGCCGGATCGCCCTCACGTGAGTGCCGTTCCTCCCTCAAGCTGGGCCACTCCGACGGGAGTGCCGTTCCACCCTCGGGCTGGGCCGCTCCGACGGGAGCGCCATTCCACCCTCGGGCTGGGCCACTCCGACGGGAGCGCCGTTCCACCCTTGGGCTGGGTCGCTCCGACGGGAGCACCGTTCCAGCCCCGAGCTGGGCCGCCCTCACGGGAGCGAGCCCAGTGCAAGTCCTGACTGGCTCTGCCTCCGGAGTCTCGAGGCCGCCAGCTCCGCCATCAGGCCTCAGCGCAGACGGAGGCAGAGAAGGGGGATACGATAAAAAAGTCGTATTCCCCCGAAGAGAGAGACAGCAAGCCCCGTTTCAACCCCCCCCCGCCCCCCCCCCCCCACCCCACATAAACACAACCTAAAAAACAAAAACTAACTAGACAAAACGAAAAAAAACAACATAAAAAAGTAAAGACAAACGGACTGCAGGCGAGCCGCAGCCGTTTACCAGCGCTGCCACTTCCGGATTATCCTACACACTTTACAATTTTTACCAGACCAAATTAATCCACAAACCTGCACGTCTTTGGAATGTGGGAGGAAACCGGAACAACCGGAGAAAACCCATGTGGTCACAGGGAGAACGTACAAACTCCATGCTTATAGGCACCTGTAGTCAAGATTGATCCCGGGCCTCTCGCGCTGTGAGGCAGCAACTCTACTTCTGCGCCAACATGCTAAAAAGGTTTTTGGTACACTTAAGGGAGAGCTGTTTTTGTAAAAATATGTTTTCACTATTCATAAATTATTTAGAGTATTGTCATCCAATTAGGTACTGTGGAAACTTTGGAGATGGTACAGAGGAGGTTTACCAGAATGCTTCTTGAATTAGAGGGCTTCAGCTACAGGGAGAGGTTGGACTGACTTGGATTGTTTTCTCTCGAACATCAGAGGTTGAGGGGAGACATAGTTAAAATTATGAGAGGCTTATATAGGGCAGACAGTCAGAACCTTTTTCCCCAAGGTGGAAATGTCCAGCAGTAGAGGAGAGAGGGGGAAAGTTTACAATACAATACAATACAATACAATACAATTTATTTGTTGTCATTTGAACCCAGAGGTTCAAACGAAATTTGGTTTCTGCAGTCATACAAACAAGAAGAAGAACCAAGACACAACACAATTTACACGAACATCCATCACAGTGAATCTCCTCCTCACTGTGATGGAAGGCAAAGTCTTATCTCTCCCCTGCACTCCTCGTTCTCTTCCCGATGTCAGAGTCAAAGCCCCCGGCGGGCAATGGTAAATAAGTCCCGCGACAATTATAAAGCCGCGCCGGGTGATGCAAGGCCCCGCTCCAGGTCTTGGTGTTGGAGCCCCGGCGTGCGCTAACAAGTCCCGCGGCCATTTAAAGCCGCGCCGGGCGATGTAAGGCCCCGCTCCAGGTCATCCTCAACCCCGCAACTCGGGCGGGAGAAGTCGCCGTTGCAGAAGCCCCGAAAAGCGGTCTCCCAGCAGGGACCCACAGGCTCCCGGTGTCACCGTCCACCGGGCCGGCGGTTGGAGCCTCCGAATCTTCTGGGTCGGGTCGCAGCCGCTCGCCACCACCGCTCCTCCTGCTCCGAACTCGAACAGCTCCACGATGGTGGGTAAGTCCGCAGCTCCGCGACTGGAGCCCCAGGTCGTTCCGGTTGGAGGCCGCTCCACGGTGCTCGGCCCCAACGACAACGGAGACCCGACCGAGAAAAGGTCGGGTTCTCCGTGCAGAGGAAAGATTTTAAAAAGTTTCCCCCACCCCCCGCCCCCCCACACACATACCCAGTTTAAAAAAAAATAAAAACTACATACAAACGAGGCAAAAAATTAAAAAACGACAGACGGACTGCAGAGGCCGCTGCGACGTGAGTCGCGCCGCCCAAAATATTTATTGGAGATGTGTGGGTCATTTTACACAGATGGTGGTGGGGGCCTGGAATTCATGGCCAGGGCTGGTGGTGGAGGAAGATTCAATAGGGAGGCACGGTGGTACAGTGGTCGAGTTGCTGCCTTACAGCGCTTGGAGCGCCGGAGACCCAGGATCGATCCTGACTACGGGTGCTGTCTTTGTACGGCGTTTGTACGTTCTGCCCATGACCGGCGTGGGTTTTCTCTGAAATTTTTAATTGGCTTGGTGCATATGTAAAATTTTCCCTAGTGTGTGTCGGATAGTGTTAAGGGCCTTTCCACGAGCATGCGACTGCATGCGGCGTGCGCGTCCAAACCGGAAGCGGGGGCCGCGCGGAGGTCAAGTGAGTGACGTGAAGTTCGAGCGAAGTCCGTGGGAAGTTCGCGCGTGACGTACTGCGTCAAGATGTTCGTCCAGCGTCGAGATACTGCGTATGCCCGTCGAGGCGGTGCGTACGGTGTCAAGGTGGCTGCGGGCCGGCAGGCTGTTGTCGCGCAGAATTTTTGAACACTGTCAGTTTTTCGGAGTCCCGCGCGATGTTGGGGCCAGCTCCGCACAACTCCATACGGCTCCGGCGATCGAAGTGGGACCGGCCCTGCGAGGCCGTACGGCTCAAGCGACCATGTTAGGTCGCATGTTCGTGGGACAGGCCTTAAGTGTGTGGGGATCGCTGGTCGGCGCAGACTCAGTGGACCAAAAGGCCTGTTTGTGTGCTGTATCTCTAAACTAAACTAAACTAAAATAGAAATAGTTGTGCATTACATTATTATTACATTTGATAGCATCTAAACACCGCTCATCAATGTGTTCTGCCCTTTGCTTCATCTTTGCTCCACTAAAATTGCTCCTAACTTATGATTTCCAGAACATTCTCTCCACTAGGGTGGCACAGAGTTGCTGCCTTACAGCACCAGAGACCTGGGTTCAATCCCGACTACGGGTGCTTGTCTATTTGTACGATCTCCCCATGACCTGCGTTGGATTTCCCCGAGATCTTCGGTTTGCTCCCACACTCCAAAGACGTACAGGTTTGTAGGTGAATTGGCTTGGTGTAAATGTTAAATTGTCCCTAGTGTGTGTGGGGTAGTGTTAATGAGCGGGGATCACTGGTCGGCACGGACCCGGTGGGCTGAAGGGCCTGTTTCCACGCTGTATCTCTAAACTGATCTAAACTACACTAAACAGGACGTATATATGGAATTCTTCCTCGGAGGAATTTAAACTTGCCACCTCTAATAAACTCAGTACTCCAATGCAGCCTTTTCTTCTGAAACGGATATGAAAGGAACTTAGGCACGTCATCAAACCTGTAAATGACTCTTTACCTTATTACAGAAAGCAGCATGATACCTTTGAATCAGACACAGTGTGGGACTCATCACAATGAGTCAATTCTATCTGCAAGCAGGGCCGGATGTACGTATAAGCTGGACAAGCTTAAGCTTAGGGCCTCGAGATCTAGGGGGGCCTCAGCCCGCTCCACCAAGGTGTATAAAACCTTTGACATATTTGTATTTTCTGAGCCTTGTCCTTTCAACAGTCAGGAATGTTCGAGTCGGTGCGCGGCTGCAAGTTTTTTTTAATTAAAAAAAAAAATTTATTTATTAGAAGTAGACATATTATAAAATGTAATTACATATTATAGTAAAAAAAAATTCATATACATCAGTCATACATTATTAAAATTTTCCATTATCAATTACTTCTGCTTCTAGTGTTTTTATTTTTTATAGAAAGAGGGAAAAAGAGAGGGTAGAAAGTTACAAATAAAAAAGAAAGCAAAAAAAAAACACAACAGAAAAACAAGGGAGGTGGAATGGGTTACCTGTAATACATCAATGGAGATAGGTTCGTAGGTTATAAAGGCTGCAAGTTTAACAATGTCAGAACCAGCTCCGACTGTCCCCGACCTGCCTACTTCAGGAGAGAAGAGATAAGGCTCCGGGCGGGGTAAAGGGTGGGTGGGAACGAGCAGCCACCCGCTACGATAGGCGGAATGATCCTTTCTATAGTTAACCCTGCTCACAGTCTCTGATGGGGCTGGTTTCCTGCCCACTGGGACCTCCCACGCTTTGCCCGCTGACCCTCGCCACTCCACTGCCCTCCAGCAACCCGCAGCCATTGCCTTACCTGCAGCCTGGACTCAGCACCGGGCCTGAAGTTTCCATGCTGCAGGCTACAACTCCCCTGAGTTTGACTGCGCTGGGTCCAAGTGGTAGTCTCCCAACCCTGGTAACCTCAGTGGCTGTTCCACTGGGTCTTCCCCATTCCCATCAAACCATGTGACCCCAGCTCTTCCCCACCCACACTACAGTCCTCATACCCCCTGACCACCCACCAGCCCCCCCACCAGACATTGCCTCGGCCTCAGTCCACTCACCTGCCTTCCTCTGGCCCCAACCCCCATCCCTGCCATGTGTTCACCATCCCCCCTGACGTCCCCCTCTCAGATACCGAATGGTCTGTCCACAGCAGAGGCCTCACCTTTGTCCCCCTCCATCCCCACCTCAATGAGTTCCGCACCCGCCGCGATTTGGAGCTCTTCTTCCGAGGGCAGTCTTATGACAATGCTGCCAACATGGCTGGTTGGTACAAGGGTATGCAGCAAATTTGGTGGGCCGTTCGGCTGTTGATTGCTGCCTTGATGCAGTGAACTGTTTTGGAATTATAAATTAAATTTATACCTTCTTTTCATCCTCCACAAAGAGATGGGCAGTTCTAAAATCATTTTTGCAACCTCAGTCAAAGTGCCTAAATATTTGTCAGACACTAGGTGGGAGGCACATGCAAAAGCCACAGAAGCTATTTTGGAAAGTTACAGAAATGATGCCCTCAGTCATTTGTACTCTGATGTTAATGTGAAGGGTGATACCTGGCTTCAAGCTAACAATCTTTTGCAGAAAATGGAAGAACTGGAATTTGTGTTTATGCTGCATTTTTGGACCCGTCTGCTAGGTCATTACCACAAGGTCAACAAATCCATTCAGAAATCCAAACTGTTATTGAGTACTTGTGCAAATTTGTACAGTTCACTTCAGGATTTTGTAAGCAAAATTAGAGATGATTTTGATGGGCTTGAGCAACAAGCAAAGGCCTCCTTGCCAGATGTTAACTACAGAACTGCCACAGGGAGACAAAGAGTAAGGAAATGGCAAGGAAATGATGGAAGTGCACCTCGTCCTGATGCTTTAGATAAACTCTCTTCAAGAGATAAGTTTAGGATAAAATCCTTTATTCCTATACTAGATGCACTTGAAACCAATTTAAAAAGAAGAGATACTGTGTACAGTGAAGTTGCACAACAGTTTTCCTTTCTTGCTAATCTGACCGCATCTAAGCAACAAAATTCAGCAAGGTGTTGAACTGTTGATGGAAGCAAACCCAGAAGATGTTGAGCTGAAACTTACTGATGAACTTTTGCACTTTCACTCGTAAGTGAGGCAAAGCCCTAGGCATACAAAAGAGCACTCTCTGTCTCATACAGACCGCTAACAAATAATATACAAGGAAACAATTCAGATGGCCTTCCCTAATGTGGAAGTAATCTTGCGGCTGTTTCTTAGCTTAATGGTCACCAACTGCTCGGGAGAGAGGTCTTTTTCAAGGCTCAAAAGAATTAAAAATGAATTAAGGTCCACACTGTCTCAAGAGAGGTTGTCTGCACTGAGCATTCTGTGCATTGAGAGTGACAAACTTAGACAAACAGATCTTAGTGAACTTCTGGATGATTTTGCTATGAAGAAGGCGAGAAAAAAACATTTTTGCTCTTAGTGTATTTGTAGTTTCTTTATTTCTTAATATTCCACATTCAATTCAAGAGACACTTATTATCACAGGCACCAATTGGTACAATGAAATTTGGGGTCACCATCCGACGTCGGAACAGGAGAACATTCTCAGCGGCTTGGACTTTCGAATCGGCCACGAAGGAGCTGATCATGGACTTTAGGAGGGCACATCATCCAAGGACGTACACTCCATTGAGGATAAATGGGGATCCTGTGGCTAGGGTGAACTGTTTTAAATATCTGGGAGTCCACATCTCCGAGGATATGACATGGGCATCACACGCCTCAGCACTCGTGAGTAAGGCAAGGCAGCGCCTTTACCACCTCAGGCAATTGAGGAAATTCAGAGTGTCTCCGAGGATCCTCCAGTGCTTCTACGCAGCGGTGGTGGAAAGCATCTTGTCCGGGAATATTACCATCTGGTTTGGGAATTGCTCTGCCAAGGACAAGAAGGCTCGGCAGAGAGTAGTGCATTCGGCCGAACGCACTATGGGAACTTAACTCGCCCCCCTGCAGGAACTATACATCAGGAGGTGCAACTCCAGAGCCAACAATATCATGAGAGACCCCTTCCACCCCTGCAACGGACTGTTCCAGCTGCTACGGTCAGGCAAACGCCTCCGTTGCCATGCGGTGAGAACGGAGAGGTTGAGAAGGAGTTTCTTCCCAGAGGCCATTCGGTCTGTAAATGCCTATCTCACCAGGGACTAACTCTACTGAACGTTTTTCCTACCATTATTTATTAAGTAAAAGAATATGTGTGTTTATGATTGTGTTTATAGTTTGTTTGGTTGTTTGGTTGTTTGTCTTTTTGCACAAAAGTCCGCAAGCATTGCCACTTTCATTTCACTGCACATCTCGTATGTGTATGTGACAAATAAACTTGACTTGACTTGACTTGACACTTCCTACCGGAGAACGCGGCTCCCCAAGTCCACAGGCTGAGCTGGGCAGAGATTCACACTGGTGGTCCTCAGCAAAGGGATCCCTTTGCGGGGCCCGAGGCTGGGAGCTCTGCAAACCACAGTTCCATGATGTTGAAGCAGCAGGCCCAACACTCCAGAGCTTCAAACGGCGATCCATGTCAGGCATCGCCCGCTCCGCGGTGAATCCAATATGTATTTTAAAACCAACTGTTTAATGACAACATACAGTAGGATCTAAAAGTGTCACATTGTAACTGTCGGGTAGTCATGGTCCTCTAGTCGTGGGGGTGGGGGATTGGGAGGGGGGCCTCACAAGTGAAATAGCTTAGGGCCTCTCTTCATCTTAATCCGGCCCTGTCTGCAAGAGTCTTTTAATCTGGTGCAAAGTTTCAGCCTGAAATGTTGACAATTCCTCTCCCCCCACAGATGCTGCTCAACCTGTTTAGTTGCTCCACAGATTGTTTGTTGCTCTTTCCAATGTATTACCTTCAAATATTTGAGAATTAAAGCTAATCTAATGTCTCCACCATTTTGGATTGCAGCGAGTTGCTGTTAAACATATTCTCCTCATTTTACCTCAGGTTCTTCTGCCACTTATCTTGCTCACGTCTTCTAGGTATGAAAAATATTTCTTCTGAGACAGTCAACATAATTAATAATTTGCAACACATCCTTAGTACTTCCCATGTCTTGCTCTTGCAAAGGCAATAATTACTTTTCAATCAGTCCGTGCAGTTGAAGTTCATCCTCCTTGATAGGACTGCAATTAATTGGCAACACAATGACGCAGTGGTAGAGTTGCCAGGTTCGATCCTGACTACAGGTGCTGTTGCCACGGAGTTTGTACGTTCTCCCTGTGACCGCCTGGCTTTTCTGCAGTTGCCCTGGTTTCCTCCCACATTCCAAAGACGTACAGGTTTGTAGGTTAATTAGGCATCTGTAAAATTGTATATTGTCCCTGGTGTGTAAGATAGTTTATTTTTCCTTATTTCTTTTTTTTCTTCTTTCCTTTCCTTCTTTTCTTTCTTTCTTTTCATCTTAATCTTCTTTTTTTTTAATTTTCAAAAATAATTTATTTAAATACGATCGTGATACAAAAACCAGAAAAAACAAAACCGTGGTAACACACCCACCACCACAGTACAAAATCACCAAATTATCTAAATTTTCAAACAACTATGTTACAATCCTTACAAATATACTAAATAACTCCTATACAACTATGTTCCTTTCTAACACCACCCAGGCACGGACTTAACCCCGGTAAAGGGGCAAGCACCTGGCTCGGGCAAACCCCTTTTCCACCTGGCGCCGTGGCACGCGGATGGCCAGCTTGGCCAGGCCTAGGATCAACCCAACCAGGCCATCTTTGGCCCTGCCCACTCCCCAGATCTCGTCACCAGTCCTCCGACCGCTGGCAGCAGAGCCACTCTTCCCCCTACAGACCCTAGGTGGAGTGGCAGTACTCCTTGTCCTCCGGACCCTGGCTACAGGGGGATGCTCTACTGGTCCATCTACCCTCAGCAGGTTCAACGCTGCTCTTGGCCCTGGCGTCCTTCTCTCTTGGTGGTCTTGGTGGGCCGAAGGGCCTTTTTCCGCACTGTATCTCTAAGATCTAAAGTCTAAGGTGAAGTTAATCGTCTCTGCAATTTTTCCAAATCCTTGTGTTGGCCAGAATTAGTATTTCAAATAAATTTAGCTAGTCATGGTCATGATGTGCCACAATATTGTTGCTTTTGCACTTTAAATTGGATATTCTCTGTAAATGGGCAGAAGGAGTAATGTTTGAAAGTAATAAATGTTTGCACACTGAGGGATGAGGGGCTTGTGGGGAGAGGGGTGTGTGGTGGTGAGGATGTGGTACTGAGTTGATTACTTTATTCTTATGAGATGAACATTGAAGGATGACTCGCTGTGTCTATTATATTTTAGCGATATAAACATTGCAAAAATTTCCATTGGTTGCTAAGTTTGTTGCAAATATTGCTTTCACTTTTTAGCCACTTTTTACAGTTGATGGCCTGCGGTTTGTCTGATTGTTTTGCAATAAATTCCACCATCACATTTTGGCTACAAAATTCAATTGATTTTCGTTGAAACTGGAATGCATGATGTGACAAACAACCAGGCAGTGAACAATCTGTTCTGCCAGTTTGCTGCTCAAATGACAAAGATTAAACACAAAATTCTGGAGTAACTCAGCGGGACAAGCTGGAGTAACTCAGCGGGACAGTCAGCATCCCTGGAAAGCGGAATGGGTGATGGGTCGAGACCCTCAGGTCTCAAACGTCACCCTTTCCTACTCTCCAGAGAAGCCGCCTGTCATATAACATATAACATATAACAATTACTGTCCTGCTGAGTTACAACAGCATTTTGTGTCTATCTTTGGTTTAAACCAGCATCTGCAGTTCCTTCTTCCTGATAAAGATTAAAAATGTCCTCAAAAGCTTCTGTTAAAATGGAGAGTCACTATCTATCTATCTTATTATGTTTTGCAATGGAAGGCCAGGTTTCTTATAGATAGGACTCTTTAGCTTCTGATGAAGAATGCCCTTTTACCTCTATAACCATTTATTATCAGTACCAAACAAGATATAGCCCTGTCATAGATAATAGTTATGGTCATACAGCGTGGAAATAGACCCTTCAGCACAACATGCCCACGCCACCCAACATGTCCCATCTACACTTGTCCCATCTGCCTGTGTTTGCCCCATATCCCTCCAAACCTATCCTATCCATGTACCTTCATAAGTTCAGGGAGCACAATAAGGCCATTCGGCCCATCAAGTCTAATCCACCTTTCAATCAGGGCTGATCTATCTTTCCCTCTCAACCCCATTCTTCTGCATTTGCCCCATAACCCCTGTAACCCATACCATTCAAGAATCTGCCAATCTCCGCCTTAAAAATATCCATTGACGTGGCCTCCACAGCCGTCTGTGGCAATGAATTCCACAGATTCACCACCCTAAGACTAAAGAAATTCCTTCTCATCTCCTTTCTAAAAGTACATCCTTTTATTCGGAGACCACGGATTCTGGTCCTAGACTCTCCTACTAGTGGAAACATCCTCTCCACATCCACTCGATCCAGGCCTTTCACTATTCGATAAGTTTCAATGAGGTCCGCCCATATCCTTCTAAATTCCAGCAAGTACAGGCCTAGTGTCTTCAAACGCTCATCATATGTTAACCCAATCATTCCTAGGATCATTCTTGTAAACCTCCTCTGGACTCCTCTCCAATGCCAGCACATCTTTCCTCAAATATGGGGCTCAAAATAAACTAAACTAAACTAAATTAAATTATACTAAACTAGAATACTCACAATACTCCAAATACAGTCTGAGCAGTGTCTTATAAAGCATTACAACCCTGCTTTTGTAATGTTCCCCTCTCGAAATAAATGCTAGCATTCGCCTTCCCTACTACTGATGTCGACTTGCAGATTAACATTTCATCTACTTTTCATGTATTCCATCTACTACTTCTCAGCCCACTCTCCCAACAAGTCCAAATCTTTCTGCAGAGTCACTGCCTTCTCTAGACTTTCCACCTATCTTCATATCATCTGCAAACCTGTCTAATTGTTTCATATAGTCACAACGTCGTACAACATGGAAGCAGGCCTTTCGATTCAACTCGTCCATGCTGACTAAGATGCCTCATATAAGCTGGTCCCATTTGCCCACAATTGGCCTATATCCCACTAAACCTTTCCTATCCATGAACCTGTCCAAGCCTCATTGTTCTTGTACCTGCTTCAACGATCCCCTCTCGCAGCTCATTCCATCCACCCACCTTCTTCAAGATTTTATTTGTTTTACATTGTAGGAGATGATTATTCTCAAAGTGAAGGTTTGAAGACCAGAGTTCTAATATTCATCTTGTACAGGCAATGTTATCATGGCAAGATTTTGCAACTTTCACAATTGCTGTTGTTTATCAGTGTTATAAATCATTTGGTTCTTAGTTGAAAGCAGAAGGTATCTTGACTGATAAGTGATGTTAAGCCCAGTGAATGAAAACAGCATTAAAGTAAAAGACAAAATTGAAGATACATTTTAAGCTGAAGACTTTAGATTAAAGTTCTCATTTTCCTAAGTAGAAATTCTAATGAGCAGATTTTCCGATGTTCTAACTATTAACAACTGGCCAGATGCCATATACAATGTGGTCTAAATGTGTAGATAGACACAAAATTCTGGAGTAACTCAGCAGCAGGCAGCATCTTTGGAGAGAAGGAATAGGTGACGTTTCGGGTCGAGACCTCTAAATGTGTTATTCGTTTTTCTAATGGACAAGACAGAGAATGCAACACATTAAAATAGTTTTTATGCATTTTATTTTGTTGGTAAAATTATTGATGATATTATGTGCTGAGCTATACAATTCCACGAATGACTAATTAAATCCCCTATACTGCAATTAAGTGCAAATATAATGTTAATAGGAAAAGGCTTGAGTAATATGAATCAATAAACTTTTGTTGCAGTGGAATTATGAAAAAGCAATTATGTATAATAATTGTGAATGAATTATTGTGAATGAATACTCATTCACAGGAGTGAGGTAGCTCTGCAGATGTATTTATGTTCTCCCTTTTTAATATTATCACTCCTTGCTATCACCATTACTTGTCCTTTTCACGTTTAATAGTTCAGTTACATACCGATTGATAGAAATCTTGTTTTGTGGCCTATAAAGCTGATGACCATTGTGAATGCTTGCACGCATTCAATTGCTGAGTACCTGCTTCTGATCATTGGACTTGAAGGACATAAGTTGGCACTGGAAACATGGTAACTCTTCTTTACTGCCTCAGCATAATCTACTATTCTTATGCTCTTGCACTTAAGTCCGATTGTGGCAAGTACAAGTTTAAGAATGTGGGGCAGGCCATTTAGGACTGAGATGATAAAACATTTTTTCACCCAGGGAGTTGTGAATCTGTGGAATTCTCTGCCACAGAAGGCAGTGGAGACCGATTCACTGGATGTATTCAAGAGTTAGTTAGATTTAGCTCTTTGGGCTAAAGGAATCAAGGGATATGGGGAGAAAGCAGGAGCAGGGTACTGATTGTGGATGATCAGCCATGATCATATTGGACGGCTGGGCTGGCTTGAAGGGCCGAATGGCCTACTCCTGCACCTATTTTCTATGTATCTGAGTGTGGATTGGGTGGCACCATCGAATGTGGCAGCCTCACCAGCAGTTGTCCATCCTTTCACTCTTCTTTGTTATATTTCGTATGTCACAAAGTATGTTTTAAAGGTTTCTTAGTCTTTTTTATGTGGGGAGGTGGGGGGGGGGGGGGGGGGGGGGGGAAACCATTTCCCACTCACTTACCTGGACAGGGATGTGTCTTTTCTCTGAGTCGCATCTTCGCCCCCCCTCGCTGCTTTAACATCGTGGAGCTGTGGTTTGCGGAGCTTCTAGCTGCGGGCGGCGCTGACTCTAACATCGTGGAGTCCTGGGCTCGGTCTGTGGACTTCAGAAGCCGCGGTCTCTGGTAAGAAGCGGCCGATTCGGAAACTCCAAGCCGCTGAGTGTGTTCTTCCGTTCCGACGCCGGAGCTCCGAGCATCCCGGCGAGAGAGCCTGAACACTGGGCTGCCCCATAGCAACGACTGCGGAGGGCTCAAAGGCCCCGACCACAGGTGAACAATGAGGAAGAGGACTGAACTTTATTGCCTTCCCTCACCCTGGGAAACGTTGATTCCGCTGTGTGGGGGATGTTCATGTTAAATTCTATCGTGTATTGTGTTCTTTTTATTCGTATGGCTGCATGGTAACTCAAATCTGACTGTACCAATTGGTGTATGTGATAATAAATGTAACTTGAATTTGAACTTGAACTTGAACTTGGATTGGTGTACTTTAGCAGGTTAAACCAGACCAATATTTACACAGTAAATGATAGGTTCCTGGAGAGTGTGAAGAACAGGGTGACCTAGAGGTACAGGTACATAGTTCTCAGAAAGTGAAGGCAGAATCCCATGGACTTAGTAGGGTTGGGTATTTGATGGGTAGAAGAGCCCGTTTCACTGCTCCAGGACTCTTTGCAATTCTTTGTAACAGATCTATATCTCAGATCTATTCAGCTGCCTTTTTCCACACTTATTCGCATCTCATAATATTGACGCCTCGTGAACATTTCTATTAATCTGCCATGGCCAAACACGAGGGATAAAGTTGCTCTTACATGCAAGAGTACTTCCTGAATTTACCACCAACTGAGCCATCTGGATTGGTCCAACAAAGAGCTGACACTGTGCTGATGGGCCAAATGAGCTCCCACTGAGGTGTAACCCCTCTGTGATGTTATATTGAAAGGAATGATTATTCTCAATCTTGCTGTTTCTACTGAACTGAATCACGAGCTGTATTTATCTAGGGATTTGACTAGAAGCAGAGTGTTATGATTTAACCTTAGCCCCGTAGGCAATGAGTTGTTAGATTCACTTGCCGAAGCAATATGACTGATGCTTAAGTCACAGGCATGGGCTTTGATTTCAAATATATACATCAGTGAGATGTATAGTGCTCCACATAATTAGACTGATGTAGGCGATTTCTGTCTGCAGCAAACTTTGCAACATGACACCGACATTTCCTTTATCTATATAATCACCAGCACAATGACAACTATTATATTTGTCAAATAAGACATAATGGTGGAGTAGAAACATAGAAAAATAGGTGCAGGAGTAGGCCATTCGGATGTCTGATCATCTAAAATCAGTACCAGAGTAGGGGAATGGAGGACCAGAGGACAAAACTTCAAGGTGAAGGGGAAAAGATTTAATAGGAATCTGAGGGGTGACTTCTTCATACAAAGGGTGGTGGGTGTATGGAACAAGCTGCCAGAGGAAGTAGATGAGGCAGAGACCATCCTAACGTTTAAGAAACAGTTAGACAAGTACGTGGATAGGACAGGCTTGGAAGGGTATGGACCAAGCGCAGGCAGGTGGGACTAGTGTAGCTGGGACATTGTTGGCCGGTGTGGGCGAGTTGGGCCGACTCTCTCTCCTTCCCCCTCCCCCTCCCCCCCCTGTCCATGCTCTCCCCTAACCTTGCCCCCTGTATCTCAGTGTTCCTCTCTCTGGCACCTCTGGAGTCAGAGAGCTGAGGTTGGTTAGCTTGCAGTGATGGTTATCATCCTCTCAATTTCAGTTACATTCCTCAATAAAAACACACAATGCAGGACACACTCATTGAAACATACAGAATACAGTAGATGTGGAGAGGAGGTTTCCACTCATGGGAGAGTCTAAGACTAGACGTCATAGCCTCAGAATTAAAAGACGTTCTTTTAGGAAGGAGATGAGGAGAAATGTCTTTAGTCAGAGGGTGGTGAATCTGTGGAATTCTTTGCCACAGAAGACCACAGTGGATATTTTTAAGGCAGAAATAGATAGTTTCTTTATTTGTACGGGTGTCAGAGGTTATGGGGAGAAGGCAGGAGAATGGGGTTTGGAGGGAGAGATAAATCAGCCATGATTGAATGGCGGAGTAGACGATGGGCTGAATGGCCTAATTCTGCTCATATGACATGAACTTATTGACTTCATTGTTGTGTCCTGGAGTCTTTACTGTGACTGGTTGGAAGATGTGGTGCTGCTCCTCAATTTCAAGTTGGGTTTTGCTCAAGCAGTGGAGGAGGCAGAGAATGAGGTAAGAGTGGGAAGGAGACAAGTTATTGATAGTGCAGGGAATACCACCCCCTCTCACTCCTCCACATCCCCGTACCACTGCTGGCCCACACTTCACCCTCGTGTTTTGAATTCACCTCAGCACAGCTCACCTCACCTCACCTCACCTCACCTCACCTCACCTCACCTCACCTCACCTCACCTCACCTCACCTCACCTCACCTCACCTCACCTCACCTCACCTCACCTCACCTCAGCTCAGCTCACCTCACCTCACCTCACCTCACCTCACCTCACCTCACCTCAGCTCACCTCACATCACCTCACCTCACCACAGCTCAGCTCACCTCAGCTCACCTCAGCTCAGCTCACCTCAACACGGCTCACCTCATCTCCGCTCACCTCAGATCAGCTCACCTCACCTCAGCTCACCTAACCTCAGCTCACCTCACATCACCTCACCTCACCACAGCTCAGCTCACCTCAGCTCACCTCAGCTCAGCTCACCTCAGATCAGCTCATCTCCGCTCACCTCAGATCAGCTCACCTCACCTCACCTCAGCTCACCTCACCTCAGCTCAGCTCACCTCACCTCACCTCACCTCAGCTCACCTCAGCTCAGCTCAGCTCAGCTCACCTCACCTCACCTCACCTCACCTCACCTCACCTCACCTCACCTCACCTCACCTCAGCTCACCTCAGCTCACCTCACATCACCTCACCTCACCACAGCTCAGCTCACCTCAGCTCACCTCAGCTCAGCTCACCTCAACACGGCTCACCTCATCTCCGCTCACCTCAGATCAGCTCACCTCACCTCAGCTCACCTCACCTCAGCTCACCTCACCTCACCTCACCTCAGCTCACCTCAGCTCAGCTCAGCTCACCTCAGCTCAGCTCAGCTCCCAAGGCAGTGGATCGCAGTATCAGGATCGGTCCGAGTCAGCATGGATTTACGAAGGGGAAATCATGCTTGACTAATCTTCTGGAATTTTTTGAGGATGTAACTAGGAAAATGGACAAGGGAGGGCCAGTAGATGTAGTTTACCTGGACTTTCAGAAAGCATTTGATAAGGTCCCACATAGGGATTAGTGGGAAAAATTAGGGCACATGGTAATGGGGGTAGAGTGCTGACATGGATAGAAAATTGTTTGGCAGACAGGAAACAAAGAGTAGGGATTAACGGGTCCCTTTCAGAATGGCAGGCAGTGCCTAGTAGGGTACCGCAAGGCTCGGTGCTGGGACCACAGCTATTTATAATATACATCAATGATTTAGATGAGGGGACTCAAAATAACATTAGCAAATTTGCAGATGACACAAAGTTGGGTGGCAGTGTGAACTGTGAGGAGGATACTATGAGAATGCAGGGTGACTTGGACAGGTTGGGTGAGTGGGCAGATGCATGGTAGATGCCGTTTAATGTGGATATATAGGAGGTTATCCACTTTGGTAGCAAACACAGGAAGGCAGATTATTATCTAAATGGTGTCAAGTTGGGAAAAGGGGAAGTACAATGGGATCTGGGGGGTCCTTGTTCATCAGTCACTGAAAGTAAGCATGCAGATACAGCAGGCAGTGAAGAAAGTGAATGGCATGTTGGCCTTCATAACAAGAGGAGTCGAGTATAGGAGCAAAGAGGTCTTACTGCAGTTGTAGAGGGCCCTAGTGAGACCACACCTGGAGTATTGTGTGCAGGTTTGGTCCCCTAATTTGAGGAAGGACATTCTTGTTATTGAGGGGATGCAGCGTAGATTTACAAGGTTAATTCCCGGGATGGCAGGACTGTCATATGCTGAGAGAATGGAGCAGCTGGGGTTTGTACACTCTGGAGTTTAGAAGGATGAGAGGTTATCTTATTGAAACATATATCATTATTAAGGGTTTGGGCATGCTAGAGGCAGGAAACATGTTCCCGATGTTGGGGGAGTCCAGAACCATTGTGGGTGCACAGTTTAAGAATAAGGAATAAGCCATTTAGAACGGAGACGAGGAAACACTTTTTCACACAGAGAGTTGTGCGTCTGTGGAATTCTCTTCCTCAGAGGGCGGTGGAGGCCAGTTCTCTGGATACTTTCAAGAGAGAGCTAGATAGGGCTCTTAAAGATAGCAGAGTCAGGGGATATGGGTAGAAGGCAGGAACGGGGTACTGATTGGGGATGATCAGCCA
Organism: Amblyraja radiata; assembly: GCF_010909765.2. Taxonomy (NCBI): domain Eukaryota; kingdom Metazoa; phylum Chordata; class Chondrichthyes; order Rajiformes; family Rajidae; genus Amblyraja; species Amblyraja radiata. The sequence continues at coordinate 26,859,699 of NC_045960.1, read as the reverse complement.
TGATCACATTGAATGGCAGTCCTGGCTCGAAGGGCCGAATGGTCTACTCCTGCACCTATTTTCTATTGTCTATTGAGTTGGGGTCAGTAGTAGTTGTCCGGATATTTGGCAGCCTAACTGATATGGATCTTGAGGAGTGGGATTGGATGGCTGATATCCAAAGGAATGTGCTGGACAGTGTGCAACCTTAAAAATAAACTTTGCGAGGGATTAATTTACTTTGAAAAACCCTGGTGTATTTTTCCTCCCCCATATTAACGCATATGCTTTTGGAAGATCAGCAAAAATGGAAATATTAACGGTCTGGATCTTGATCTTGGAGAAATCAATGTTCTGACTCGTAAACTGCCCAAGCGAAATGTGAGGAGGCGTTCCTCCAATTTGTGTGTGGCCCTCCCCTGCTCATCGTCCTACTGTTTGTATCCATAAATCCCTTCGTTATTTCCTCTTCATAGCCAAGATCAATTGTAGGCCCCATCTTCTCTTGGCAATCGGTGCCAGCTCTGATTTGCTCTGAACCTTTTCAGTCTGAAGAAGGGTCCTGAACTGAAACATCGCCTATTCCTTCTCTCCAGAGATGCTCCCTGGCTCGCTGAATTACTCCAGCTTTTTGTGCCTATCTTTGGAAATATTAAAGGATTGGTTTAATAAAAAGCCAGACCAAACGGAACACACTGACTGGCCTTCTACTGAGGTGTACGAGTCTGTCAGAGCAACATTATCTCCATTAAGATGGCATGTGAATAATATATTGTAAATCATAAAGACAGTTTGTTTGTGTTATGCCCCTGTCCCACTTAGGAAACCTGAACGGAAACCTCTGGAGACTTTGCGCCCCACCCAAGGTTTTCCGTGCGGTTCCCGGAGGTTTTTGTCAGTCTCCCTAATGGTCGAAAGTGGTTTCCGCTTCTTCTATGTTCCGGTGATTATTTCAAAAAATTCAAAACCGGCCACGACTAAAAATAGGTTGCCGTTTAAAAAATCGGTAATTTTTTAGTCGAAGCCGGTTGCGATGCTAGTTGAAGGTGGTTGCCGGAGGTTGCGGGTAGTGGAAGGTAAGACCTCCCTGGTGGAATAAAACTGTGTGAAAACCTTCCACTACCTGCAACCACCTGCATAGAAGAAGCGGAAACCACTTTCGACCATTAGGGAGACTGACAAAAACCTCCGGGAACCTCTGGGAACCTCCGGGAACCGCACGGAAACCTTGGGTGGGGCGCCAAGTCTCCAGAGGTTTCCGTTCAGGTTTCCTAAGTGGGACAGGGGCATAACTTGTCGCCAAGATTGATAATTAGCACCATTTCAAGGATCCTCCTTTCACGCTACAGCTTGGTGAAGGCTGCTGGGGCAGGAGATTAGGCGCTGCCCTGCTCATTGGGAAGATAAAGGGAATGTTGTCCAAACAGTTCGCTGAGGTATTAAATTGCCGAGGGCGGTCGGCGCAGATTGATCGCGGCAAGACGCGGGATATAAAAGCTAACCCACAGCCCAGAACGAAGTCATGAAAAATGAGACATAACAGGCATTGAAGTCGTTTGTTTTCTAAAATGTCAATGGGGTGTGGTAGAGGAGGAGACCAACAATTAGTACAAAAGATGTTCCACCCTATGAAGAGAATGATTAGATTGTGTCAGCTGTAATACAGTAATTGTAATTCCAGGAATGGTTCAGTTCGGTTCAGTTCAGTTCAGTTTAGTTTTGTGATACAGCGTGGAAACAGGTCCTTCAGCTCACCGAGTCCATCGATCACCTGTACACTAGTTCTGTCCTACACACTGGGGTTAATTTACAGCAGCCGACTAACCTGCCAGCCCGCACGTCTTTGCAATGCGGGAGGAAACTGGAGCACCTGGAGAAAATCCTCACAGTGACAGAGGGAACATAGAAACAGAAACAGCAAAATAGGTGCAGGAGTAGACCATTCGGCCCTTCGAGCCAGCACCTCCATTCAATATGATCATGGCTGATTATCTAAAATCAGTACCTCGTTCCTGCTTTTCCCCATATCTCTTGATTTCTTTAGCCCTCAGAGTTAAATCTAACTCTCTCTTGAACGTACCAACTCCGTACAGACCCGCATCCATAGTCAGGATCGAACTCGGGTCTCTGGCGCTGTATTGAGGTTATTGAAGATTACTTCACAAGTTTGTCTTGGGTTGCATCAGACGTGCAGGGCAAGCTGTTGTTCCAGTGTTGCGAGGGAAACTTGGATGTCGAGTGTAATGTATCTGTCAGTGGGATTTTAACTCCACCACCCCAATGGCATGTGAAGTTTCTCTTTCCAACCCTGAGGATGTGATGGTAATTTTGTCCAGACCATCTGGTGGACGTGTAATATGCAATTTAATAGAGTTTAGAGTTAGGAGTCAAAGTGGAGAAAGTACTTGAACTCATGAAGTGAAAACATAGAGCATAAATGGCACTTTGGCCCATAGTCAATTCCTCTTCATTCTGTGTGACTATCTAGAAGTCTATCGAATGTATCTACCTCCACCACCTCCCAAGGTAGCATGTTTCAGGCACCCACCATGCACTATGTAAAAAAAATGCCCTGCACATCTCCTTTAACCTTTACCTTCATCTGAGATGCTGATCTAAGATGTATCTTAAGTGCTTACTTACGTATAGTGATACTTGCACTGAGCTGCATGCAGAAATTAATTTCAATGTTTAGTTTAATTTAGAGATACATTGCGGGAACTGGCCCTTCGGCCCACCGAGTCCATGCCGACCATTGATCCCCGCACACTAACACACTAGGGCCAATTTACATTTATATCAAGTAATTAACTTACAAACCAGTACGTCTTTGGAGTGTGGGAGGAAACCGAAGATCTCGGAGAAAACCGGTCCCGGAACATGCGGTCATGGGGAGAACGTACAAACTCCGTGCAGACAGCACTCGTAGTCAGGATCGAACCCGGGTCTCTGGTGCTGCAAGCACTGTAAGGCAGCAACTCTACCGCTGCGCCACCGTGACCTCCCTTGTTACATGTGACATATAAAATACCATTGTACCTCCATTGTACCATTGTTCCCCCTTCACCCTGAAGCCATGTGCTCTGATCATTGAAAAAAAAGCTGGAGAAACTCAGCGGGTGAGGCAGCATCTATGGAGCGAAGGAAATAGGCAACATTTCGGGTCGAGACCCTTCTTCAGTCTCGACCCGAAACATTGCCTATTTCCTTCGCTCCATAGATGCTGCCTCACCCGCTGAGTTTCTCCAGAATTTTTGTCTACCTTCGATTTTCCAGCATCTGCAGTTCCTTCTTAAACATTGAAAAAAAGCTGAACCAACCTTGGGCTAATGTCATCTTCCTCTTGGTGGTATGGATGGACAAATTTCCTGGAGGTATGAACGACACCCTATCGATAACACAAGTTCGGCCTCACCAATGCCTTGTACAACTGTACCACAACATCCAAACTTTTATACACAATACCCTGACTGTTGAAGACCAATATACCGAAAGCCTTCTTGACCATCCAATCTACCTGTCACAAATGTTTCAGTGAACTATGTACCTGCACTCTCCCCAGGCCCTTGCCATATCAAGACCTCTGTTATGGTGCTACAATCTACTCTCTTGAGTCTCTCAATAACCTGGGATAGAATCCCATCTGGTCCCTGGTGATTATCCACTTCAATGTTCTTGTGGAGTCCCAACATAGAAACATAGAAATATAGAAACATAGAAAATAGGTGGAGGAGGCCATTTGGCCCTTCGAGCCTGCACCGCCATTCATTGTGATTATGGCTGATCATCCACAATAAGTAACCCGTGCCTGCCTTCTGCCCCTATCCCTTATTTTCGCTAGCTCCTAGAGTTCTATCTAACTCTCTTTTAAATTAATCCAGTGAATTGGCCTCTACTGCCTTCTGTGGCAGAGAATCCCACAAATTTACAACTCTCTGGGTGAAAAAGTTTTTTCTCATTTCAGTTTTAAATGGCCTCCCTTTATTCTTAGACTGTGGCCCCTGGTTCTGGACTCCCCCAACATTGGGAAAACATTTCTAGCTTGTCCAATCCTTTGGAACACCTCTGCCTTCTTGATATGATCGTGCCAATATCAATTTATCTCCTTGGTTTCGCTGTCCTCCATACTCTTCTCCTTGGTGAATTCCCTTTATCATGTATTTGTACACTGTGGGCAGCTTAATTGTAACCATGTATAGTCTTTCCACTGGCTGATTGACATGCAACAAATAGCTTTTCAATGTCCTCAGTGCATGTGACAATAAACTAAACTAACTCACTCACTCACTCAGCTGTCTTTCTTCTCAGCTGTTGTCAGGCAAGTGAATCATCCTTCCACAACCAGAGAGTAGTGCTGAACTACTATCTGCCTCTTAGATGTCCCTCGGACTATCCTTGACCGGACTTTGTTATTCCCTTTTCATGTATCTATGCACTGTAAATGGATTGATTGTAATTTTAGAAAATCACCATAAATATCATAAACTGGGTAAATATCATAAACTGGGTATTCAAATGACGTCACGCACTGCAGACGGCTGTGCGGACGCTTGATGACGCCTGTCCCATAAATGACGGCCAAGTGGCACAGGCCCTTTACCTGTGGCCATGTTTGGTTTTGGTCTTTCTGCGGATCGGTTTGCACACAACAAAAAGCTTTTCACTGTACCTCATACACGTGACAATAAACTAAACTGAAACTTAACTGAAACTCACTCACTAATACCAATGCAAATTACTCATTTACTATCTTGCCAACTTTCTCTGGTTCCAGGCATAAATTCCTTTATTTGTCCTTTGGGTGGTCCAACCTATTCCTTGGTTACTGTTTTTAATGTATATCATGATAACATGGGATGCAGGACAAGCTCGCCAATTGAATGCAACATCAGTTTGAAGGTAGGAGTGGTAGAGGGATGTTTTTAATGCTGGAGGTCTATAACAAGTGCTGTGTCATGTGGATCGGTGCTAGGTCATAGAGTCATAGAGTCAGAGTCATAGAGTGATGCAGCGTAGAAAAAGCCCAACCTGCCCACACCGACCAACATGTCCCTGTTACACTAGTCCCACCTGCCTGTGTTTGGCCCATATCCCTCCAAACCTGTCCTATCCATGTACCTGTCCAACTGTTTCTTAAACGTTGCGATAGTCCCTACCTCAACTACCACCTCCTTAAGGGCCTATCCCACTTGGCCGTCATTTGCATGCCATTTACGTGACCTGGTAGCGTGTGGGTAGCGTGTGGGTAGCATGTGGGTAGGGTGTGGGTAGCGTGTGGGTAGCGTGTGGGTAGCATGTGGGTAGGGTGTGGGTAGCGCGGGACGGGCGCATGGAGTGGCGTGGAGGAGTGTAGAGTTGCAGGCGGTATCGCGCAGCGTGCCAGGATTTCGTCCTGTCGCGTAAATGATGGCCAAGTGAGACAGGGTGACGTTTCGGGTCGAGACCCTTCTTCAGACTGAAACATCATCCATTCTTTCTCTCCAGAGATGCTGCCGGTCCCGCTAATTTACACCTGCATTTTGTGTCTATCTTCAATTTAAACCAGCATCTGCAGTTCCTTCCCACAGATTAATTTGGTCTGCAGCTTGCTACTTTTCATTCACCTCTTTTATTGAATAGGGGCATTACATCTGCAGTTTTCCAATTGCTAGCACCACTCAAGAAACTGGAACATTTTAGAAAATCACCATAAATTAGCAATGTTACAAAATTTTGAGATTTTAAAAATCAAGTCTGTAATTTATCCCATCAGATAAAGCATAAAAATAAGTTTAATTTGACACCTAATTCACTTTCATATCTCAAGTTTTTAAAAAGTTATGGCCATTTTCATACTCGGAAATGAGCATCTTGTTCCCTATTGATTTTCTATGGACATAACAAAAAAGCTGTGATCGTGAACAGTCAAAAGCCCATAACTTTCTTAAAAATTAAGAGAACTGAATGAAATTTTCAGTTATCATAGATTGAAGCATTCTGAAACAAATATAAAATAATCTTACTTGGATAACCTGAAATTAAAGCATATAATTAGTTAGTTACCTAATTGTAGCTAATTTCAGACTTCAATTACTAGATCTAAACATCTATCCATTTCTTAATAAATGATTAACATTTTTAAATAGCCTAAATGTCCAAATAATATTCACAAATAATTCACAATAAAACATGATTTTTAAATCTCATTTACATTAATTTATAGACCAAATGGAAGGAATTTAGTGTTCAATTGCTGTAAATAAATGCCCATTTAAATCAGCTTTCCAGTGGGTCCCTGTGGAACGCGCTGGTTTAGAACGTTCACATTGCAGTAGATTTGTGCCCTCAAATGCCGAGAAAAATACTGCGGGATATAATGGGCCAAAATTGAGCTACTCGCAATATTAAACTTTGTATAAAGGGATCTTTAGAAGCCCTTTTTAATGTAAAACTATGCAGCATACCTTCTGCTATTGGCTTTATGAGACCCTGCGGTCGCTGGCGGTCGCGGGTTTGGAGATTGATTTTTAAACTACTATAACTATTTTACGAGGCCTTTAAAACTAATAATAGCTTTTGCGACGGGGTCTTCCAGCGATTTTTCGTTAATAATTAACTAGGCTGAACATCTTCGATTTGAACAGCCTAGAGAAAATCGCGTTTTAAACCCGCCCCCTCTAAACGGCGCCAAAATCGCACACACGGGCAGCGGAAGATTTTCAACGACGCTTCAGGTAGGCTTTGCAACATACCTACATAAATGTCATAAACTGGGTAAATATCATAAACTGGGTATTCAAATGATGTGACGCACTGCAGACGGCTGTGCGGACACATGATGATGCGTGCGACAGTCACTGCCGGCCTGTCCCATAAATGACGGCCAAGTGGCACAGGCCGTTCGGCGATCCCCGCACATTAACACTATCCTACACACACTAGGCACAATTTACATTTATACCAAGCCAATTAACCTACAAACCTGTATGTCTTTGGAGTGTGGGAGGAAACCAAAGATCTCAGAGAAATTCCACGTGGTCACGGGGAGAACATATAAACTCCATACAGACAGCACCCGTAGTCAGAATCGAAGCCGGGTCTCTGGCGCCGTAAGGCCCAACTCTATCGCTCCACCACCGTGCCACCATGACGACAGAAATTACCAGTCTGTCGTAAAACCCATCTGAGTCAATAATGCTCTTTGAATTTCAGGTTTGGTTATTATCACATGTACCGAGGTGCAGCGAAAAGTTTTTGTTGCGTGCTAACCAGTCAGCAGAAAGACAACACATGATTACAATCGAGCCATCCAGGGTGTACAGTTACAGGATAAAGGGAATAACGTGAATAACGTTCAGACAAGATGAAGTCCGATCGACTTCAAAGTCCGAGGATTTCCAAAAAGGTAGATAGTAGCTCAGGACTGCTCTCTAGTTGTTGGTAGGATGGTTCAGTTGCCAGATATGGGTGAAGGAAATATGTCATTTTTACCTATTGTGGCCAACATTTAACTCCAAACTCTAAATTCCATGTTCAAGTTCAAGTTCAAGTTCAAATTTATTTGTCACATGTGCCGTACGGTGCAGTGAAATGTAATTTACCATGCAGCGTTACAATGAAAAAAGGACACAATACACAACATAATTCAACACAGACACCCACCACAGCATTCTTCACTGTGGTGGAAGGCAAAACAGTTCAGACAGTCCTCCTCCTCCTCCTCCTTGTTCACCCGTGGTCGGGGCCTTGACCCTCCGTAGTCGCCGCTATGGATGGCCCGATGTTCAAGCCCTCTGGTTGGGATGGTCGGAACGCCGACGTCAGGACAGGTCGAACACAGGTCCGCGGCCCGGAGCTCCCAAATCGGCCACCTCCTTACCGGAGACCAAATGCTTCCAGATGCTGTAGGCCACAGCCCGCAGTCGGAGCGCTTCTCCGGCGACCCTCGGCGAAGGATCGCCCGCTCCACGATCGTAAAGTAAAGTCCACTCCATGCCTGCCACCAGAAGCTCCACAGACCGAAGCTCCAAGATGCTGTAGGTCACAGGTCAGCGGTCGGAGCGCATCTCCGGTGATCCGCGGCAAGGGAGTCCGTGATGTTAAAGCTCCCCGCTGCGCCGCCGCTGAAGCTCTGGGCCCGACTCCGGGAAATCCGCACCAAACCAGCTGTAAGGCCGCGAGGAGGGGGGGGGGCGAAGAATCGACAAGGAAGAAAGTCGCATCTCCATCGACGTCGGTGCCCCCATTCCCCACCACCATCCCACACACAAAACATACAGAGAAACACTAAAACATACTTTTGGACAAACTAAGGAAAAACAAAAAAAGTCTAAACGACGAACGCGCTGCAGGTGAGGCAGCCGACTCGCAGCACGACCGGAACCGGAACAGCACCACCGCAACCATGCTCAAATATCCTGCAATGATCTACAAGCAACTCATTTGTGGGCAAGTCAACACCATCTTCCTGAGGGCAATAAGGGATAAAAAATAAATGTTGGTCTTGCAAAAGGCACTTACATCCAAAACAGTGAATTAGTAGTAAGAAGATGAGTGAAAGTTTAGTTTAGTTTAGTGATACAGCATGGAAACAGGCCCTTCGGCCCTTCAAGGGCAACTATCAATCACCCGTTCACACTGGTTCCACGTTAACCCACGTTTGCATCTGCTCCTTACACTCTGGGGGGCAGTTTACAGGGACCGATTAACTCGCAAACTCGCGCATCTTTGGGATGTGGAAGGAAACCCGAGCACCAGGAGGAAATCCACATGGTCACAGGGAGAACATGCAAACTGCACACAGACAGCACCTGGAGGTCAGGATCGGACCCGGGTCTCTGGCGCTATGAGGCAGTAGCTCTACCAGCTGTGCCACAGTGCTGCCCAGTGTATTCCAGCCTTGGCCATTTGTCAGTCCATCGATCTGACGCAGGCAGCAAACTGTGGCTGAGACATGAAAAGGAAGTAACTGACGAAGGTGTTGCCAGGACACAAGGGTCTGAGCTGTAGGGAGAGGTTGAGCAGGCTGGGACTCTAGTCCTCAGAGTGCAGGAGGATGACGGGTGTAAAGGTGTATAAAATCATGAGAGGAATAGATCGGGTAGATGCACCGAGTCTCTTGACCAGAGTAGGGGAATCGAGAACTAGAAGACATAGGTTTAATGTGGAGGGGGAAACATTTGATAGGAAACTGAGGGGTTATGTTTTCACACAAAGGGTGGAGGGTGTATGGAACAAGCTGCCAGAGGAGGTAGTTGAGGCTGGGACTATCCCAAACATTAAGAAACAATTAGACAGGGGCATGGATAGCACAGGTTGAGAGAGATAGGACTAAACATAGGTAGGTGGGACTAGTGTAGCTGGGACATGTTGGTCGGTGTGAGCAAGTTGGGTCGAAGGGCTTGCTGTATCACTCTATAACTCTATGACTAGGAAGAGGAAGCAGGACTTTTCTCAAGGACATCCACCTCCCCCCTGTTTTCAGTGTTGCCTCACTCATGCCTCACATTGTTAAGGCAGAGTTTGCTTGACAACAGCAGGCCAAGTATACAGTACACTGATAATGAAATAGGCTCTATAATGCAGAGAATATCAGCCAACAGCTTTTGGTGCAGGGAGTGGAGTGACAGGGCTCTCTATCCCTGCAAAAGCCACAACTCGCACCAGAGAGAAGTGATAAGAGGAAGGAGTTAGGATTATAAGTGTTACACAATGTGAGATTGTTAAATTTCTGTTATAAATTTGACCCAGATAAGGGCTAATTTTTTGTGTCTCTTCTTAACCTTGCCCTTTTTAGGTCATTGGTGTGTTGACACACAGAGGCATGGAGTCAGAGTTAAACAGCATGGAAACAAGCCCCTTGACTTACAGAATAATGAAAGGCATAGATAGAGTACATGTGGAAAGGATGTTTCCACTGGTGGGAGAGTCTAAGACCAGAGGTCATAGCCTCAAAATAGCTTGATCTATTAGAAAGGAGGTGAGGAGGGTAGTTAATCTGTGGACCTCATTGCCACAGAGGCCTGTGGAGGCCGGCAGCAGATATTTTTAAGGCAGAGACAGCCAAATTCTTGATAGGAATGGGTGTCAAGGGTTATGGGGAAAAGGCAGGAAAATGGGATTAGGAGGCAGAGATCAGCCATGATTGAATGGCGGAGAAGACTCGAAGGGCCGAATGGCCTAATTCTACTCCTATGACTTGTGAACTTGTGACTCAACTTGTCTATGTTGCCCAAGATGCCCCATGCAAGCTAATCCTATTTACCCATGTTTGGCTAATATCCCCTAAACCTGTCCTATTCGTGGACCTGTCAAAATGCGGAGTGTGTTCGACCGTCCCAACGTCAGAGTTTAGATCATCCTGACGAGAGGGCCTGTACATCCGACCGTCCGTATAGGCGACTACGGAGGGTTTATGGCCCCGACCACAGGTGAACAAAGGAGGGGGACTGACTGAACTGTATTGCCTCTCACCACAGTGAAGAATGCTGTGGTGGATGTTTGTGTTAAATTCTATTGTGTGTTCTTCTTTTAATTGTATCCCTGCTGGTAAATTCATTTCACTGCACCTTTGGGTGCATGTGATTAATAAATTTGATTTTGACTTTGACTTTGACTAAACCTCTTGTTTTCCCTACCCAGGGAAAAAGACGTTCACCCTGTCACTTTCCTTCATGGTTTTAAACAACTCCATAAAATCATGAAGGAATAAAGTCCGAACCTGCCCAATCTCTATAGCTCAAGCCCATGAGTCTTGGCAACATCGGTGCCATGAGTTACCATGAGTCTTGGCAACATCGGAGACGGAGTACAGGAGCTAGATCAAGAACCTTGTGTCCTGGTGTAGAGATAACAACCTTTTCCTCAAGGTCAGCAAGACATAGTGATCAACTTCAGGAAGCAAAGCGGTACACATACCCCAGTTTGCATTGACGACTCCAAAGTAGAGGTGGAGAATATTCAAAGTAACATTAGCAAATTTGCAGATGACACAAAGCTGGGTGGCAGTGTGAACTGTGAGGATGATGCTATGAGAAGTTTAATGTGGATAAATGTGAGGTTATCCATTTTGGTATCAAAAACAGCAAGGCAGATTACTATCTAAATGGCGCCAAGTTGGGAAAAGGGGAAGTACAATGGGATCAGGGGGTCCTTGTTCATCAGTCTATGAAAGTAAACATGTAGGTACAGCAGGCAGTGAAGAAAGCGAATGGCATGTTGGCCTTTATAACAAGAGGAGTTGAGTATATGAGCAAAGAGGTCCTTCTGCAGTTGTACAGGTCCCTAGTGAGACCACACCTGGAGTATTGTGTGCAGTTTGGGTCCCTTAATTTGAGGAAGAACGTTCTTGTTATTGAGGGAGTGCAGCGTAGGTTTACAAGGTTAATTCCTGGGATGGCGGGACTGTCATTTGCTGAGAGAATGGAATGGCTGGGCTTGTACACTCTGGAGTTTAGAAGGATGAGAGGAAATCTTATTGAAACATATAAGATTGTTAAGGGTTTGGACACGCTAGAGGCAGGAAACATGTTCCTGATTTTGGGGGAGTCCAGAACCAGGGTCCACAGTTTAAGAATAAGGGGTAAGCCATTTAGAACGGAGACGAGGAAACACTTTTTCTCACAGAGAGTTGTGAGTGTGGAATTCTCTGCCTCAGAGGGCAGTAGAGGCCAGTTCTCTGGATACTTTCAAGAGAGAGTTAGATAGGGCTCTTAAAGATAGCGGAGTCAGGGGATAAGGGGAGAAGGCAGAAACGGGGTACTGATTGGGAATGATCAGCTATGATCACATTGAATGGCGGTGCTGGTTCGAAGGGCCGAATGGCCTACTCCTGCACCTATTGTGTATTGAAAACTTCAAATTCATCGGAGTCACTAGCAACTTCTCCTGGACCACCCATATTGAAGCAATGACCAAGAAAGCACACCAGTGCCTCTACTTCCTTAGAAGGCTTAGGAAGTTTGGCATGTCCCCGACAGCTCTCACCAACTTCTGCAGATGCACCATGGAAAGCATTTTATCAGGATGCATCACAGCTTGGTTTGGGAACAGCTCCATCCAAGATGCAAGTAAATGCAACGAATTGTGGACGCAGCCCAGACCATCACGCAAACCTACCTCCCTTCCATTGACTCCATTTATACCTCACGCTGCCTCGGCAAGGCCAGCGGCATAATCAAGGACGAGTCATACCCTGACCACTCCCTCTTCTCCCCTCTCCCATCAGGCAAAAGATATAGAAGTGTGAAAACGCACACCTCCATATTCAGGGACAGTTACTTTCCAGCTGTTATCAGGCAACTGAATCATTCTACCACAACCAGAGAGCAGTGCTGAACTACTATCTACCTCTTTGGTGAGCTTTGGACTATCCTTGATCGGACTTTCCTACTTTCATAGACTTTTCCTAACCTTGCTCTAAACATTATTCCCTTATCATGTATCTATACACTGTAAATTAATCGATTGTAATCATGTCTTGTCGTTGTGCTGACTGGAAAACACGCAACAAAGGCTTTTCACTGTACCTCGGTACATATGAAAATGAACTAAACTGAACACTTAATAAATCTTTTCTGTGCTTTTTGCAGCTTAATTAAGACCTTCCTATAGCAAAGCTGAACACAATAATACTGCAAGTGCACCTCACTAATGTCATGCATAACTGTAACATGACTCCTCAGTTCCCTGATTGATGAAAACCAACATGCCAAAAGTCTTCTTCATTATCCTATCTACCTGCGATGCCATTTTCAGGGAACTATGTATCTGTACTTCTAGATCCCTCTGCTCAACAACACTCTCTAGAGCCATGCCATTCACTGTGAAGGTCCAGCCATGGTTTGACTTTTGAAAATGCAGCAACTTGTACTTATATGCATTAAATTCTCATTAGCTATTCTTCAGTCCACTTGCCCAGCAGATCAATCGTCTACTTTCCCGATTTCTCCCCCTCAGTCCAAAGACAAACAGGGTTGTAGGTGAATTGGCTTTGGTGAAGATTGTCAACTGTCCCCGGTGTGTAGGATAGTGCTAGTGTACAGTGATTGCTGGTAGGTGTGGATTGATGGACCAAATAGCCTATTTCCATGCTGTATCTCTAAACTAAACTAAACTAAACTAAACTAAACTAAACTAAACTAGACCTTCATATTATTTTTTGGTTAAGCCATACCTGGAAATGTATAATTAAAAACACTTTAGGAAAGATGCACAGGATAAGAAGAGAAAAACCAGGATCTTTTTGACATCAGTAATAAGGAGAGTTTGAAAAGTCTTGACTCTTCTCCTTGAGACAGGGAGGGTTGAGCAAGAGCAAGACCACAGCATAAGAAACAAAAATGGGGAAATGGATAATCTGTACAATAAAACAAGCCAGTATCTTATCGGAAAACAAAATCAGGCAATGAGTTGAGAGTTCTGTCCAGGCTGATCAGATATAAAATGTGGATCAAATAATTTGTATTGTATTGTATTGTATTCAAATTTATTGTCATTGTCTCAGCTAGAGACAACGAAATGAATTTCCCTTACAGGCAGTATCATAAAAATAAATAAATAAATAATAATAAATAATAAAACATTTTTAAAATAAAATAGAATTTAAAAAAAAAGCACAAACACTGAAAGTCCACGACACAACATAACACAGTGGCACCAAGGTGAGGAAGGCACCATAGTCCAGCCAGCCTCCCCTCCGTTCTTCCCAGATGTTCACTCGTGGTCGAGGCCTTCCTAGCACCCGTAGTCGCCGCCCCGGGTGGCCCGATGTTCAGGCCCTCACGCCGGGCTGGTGGAACGCCGACGCCGATCCCCGACGGTGAACATCCTCCGTGGGTATATCAGTGGGTATATCAGTGGGTATATCAGTACTCTTGCAACCAGTGATCCATCTCATCTGATGGTTTACTTCTTGTACACAACAGATGACAGTTGATACAGGTTTATAAGGTCATAAGGTCGTGATAGGAGAAGAATTAGGCCATTCAGCCCATCAAGTCTTCATTTCCCAAGCCCAACCATTTAATCATGACTGATCCATCTCTCCCTCCTAACCCCATTGTCCTGCCTTCTCCCCATAACCCCTGACACCCATACTAACCAAGAATCTATCTATCTCTGCCTTAAAAATATCCATTGACTTGGCCTCCGCAGCCTTCCGTTGCAATAAATTCCAGATTCACCACCCTCTAACTAAATAAATTCCTCCTCATCTCCTTCCTAAAGGAATGTTCTTTAATTCTGAGGCTATGACGTCTAGTCCGAGACTCTCCGACTAGTGGAAACATCCTCTCCAAATCCACGCTATCCAAGCCTTTCACTACTCAGTAGGTTTCAATGAGGTGTCCCCTCATCCTTTTAAACTCCAGCGATTTTGAGCGCTGTCTACTCAAAGAACTTGAGGCAAATTTAACCTTTCGGAAAACTGACTGTGCTTAATCAATACACTCATTTTGATGCCTTATTTAGCTCTCCACTGCTATTCGTCAGTCTACTCAAAATCTTTCAAGTCAAGTCAAGAGTGTTTTATTGTCATATGTCCCAGATAGAACAATGACATTCTTACTTGCAGCAGCACAACAGAATATGTAAACATAGTATACTGTATATCCTGGGATGGCAGGACAGACATATGATGAAAGAATGGGTCGACTGGGCTTATATTCACTAGAAGTTAGAAGGATGAGAGGGTATCTTATTGAACCATAAAAAATTATAAAGGGATTGGACATGCTAGATGCAGGAAAAATGTTCTCAGTGTTAGGGCAGTCCAGAACCAAGGATCACAGTTTCAGAATAGGGGATAGGTCATTTAGAACTGAGATGAGGAAAAAACTTTTTCACCCAGAGAATTGTGAATCTGTGGAATTCTCTGCCACAGAAGGCAGTGGAGGCCAATTCACTTGATGTCTTCAAGAGAGAGTTGGATATAGCTTTTAGGGCTAACAGAATCTATGGATATGGTGAGAAAGCAGGAACGGGGTACTGATTCTGGATGATCAGCCATGATCGCATTGAATGGCGGTGCTGGCTCAAAGCAGGGAGCAGGGAGGTTCTGCTGCAGTTGTGCAGGGCCTTGGTGAGACCACACCTGGAGTATTGTGTACAGTTTTGGTCTCCTAATCTGAGGAAAGACATTCTTGCCATAGAGCGAGTACAGAGAAGGTTCACCAGACTGATTCCTGGGATGGCAGGACTTTCATATGAAGAAAGACTGGATAGACTTGGCTTGTACTCACTAGAATTTAGAAGATTGAGGGGATATCTTATAGAAACTCACAAAATTCTTAAGTGGTTGGACAGGCTAGATGCAGGAAGATTGTTCCCGATGTTGGGGAAGTCCAGAACAAGGGGTCACAGTTTAAGGATAAGGGGGAAGTCTTTTAGACCGAGATGAGAAAAACATTTTTCACACAGAGAGTGGTGAATCTGTGGAATTCTCTGCCACAGAAGGTAGTTGAGGCCAGTTCATTGGCTACATTTGAGAGGGAGTTAGATGTGGCCCTTGTGGCTAAAGGGATCAGGGGTATGGAGAGAAGGCAGGTACAGGATACTGAGTTGGATGATCAGCCATGATCATATTGAATGGCGGTGCAGGCTCGAAGGGCCGAATAGGCCTACTCCTGCACCTATTTCTATGTTTCTATGTTTCTAGACAATATAATAAACAAGAAGCAAGTACAGTGTGTGTGTATATACACACACATATTCTTCACCCCTTTTTTTCAGAATCTTGCCATTTACCAAACAAAAGCTTGTCAAAGTGGCCTCTTCCTATATTATACATTGCTACTACATGGATATTAAAGGCAAGGTAACCAACATGGCTAAGTACACTGGTGTTTCAGTTGAAAGATTACCACACAAAGTTAAAAAGGATCTTGCCCATTCTAACTCTAGCCGTTATTACAAGTTCAATGCTTTGTTTCTGCTTTTAGACATATTTGTTCAGCGTTCAACCGCAGACCCCTGAATCATGGGTCAACTGTGCGCAATTACACAACATGCTCTTCCTGCATACAGGGGAACACAAAGGAAGAATTTACACCCCTCACTTTGCTTCCAGTCCATAGGGCAGCATGGTGGTGCTTTGTAGAGTTTTTAGTTTAGTTTAGTTTAGTTTATTGTCAAGTGTACTGAGGCACAGTGAAAAACTTTTGTTACGTGCTTAGCAGTCAGCGGAAGAACAAGACATGATGCTGCCTTACAACGCCAGTGACCCGGGTTTGGCCCTGACTACGAGTGCTGTCTGTATGGAGTTTGTGCGTTCTCCCCATGACCCCGGGTGCTTCGGTTTCCTCCCACACTGCAAAGATGTGCAGGTTTGTAGGTTAATTGGCTTCGGTAAAAATCGTAATTTGTTCCTAGTTGTGTGTAGGATAGTGTTAGTTTGCAGGGTGATCTCAGGTCGGTGCGGACTCGGTGCGCCAAAGGGTCTGTTTTGGCACTGTATCTCTAAACAAAACTAAACAGTCAAATAGCGAGAAGTTTTAAGCTTCTTGGCTTTCCACACATAAACTCCATCTATTCACATTGTCTTGATTCATCTCCAACTCATCTAATCAAACATGTGATCCCTTGGGATAAAAGCAAAGCAAAGCCAAGCACCAAAGCCACTAGTGACAGTCTTACTCAGGGTGTTACAAAACACATGGCACATGTATGCCGTTCTTCTGAAACCGTGGCTAATTCATCTGATCTCCCAGCCTACGTCATTGTGTCTCTTGCGCTTTTTATTAAAAAAAATTATTAGAAGCAATGTACAGTAGTATAAACCGCGACATATGACAAAATACATTTAATGTACATCTTCCATTTAAAATTTAACAAGAAAGAAATAGAACGAGAGAAAAAGAGCAAGAAAGAGAGAGAGTGAAAAAGAAAGAAATAGTGAATGTGTAAATCCCTAGACTACCAGATAGTACAGTCCAGGAGTGAATGAGTAAAAGCCTATAGAAGAATAAGAAGACAAAAACCAAAAATAAAGAGAAAGAAAAAAGGGACCTTTACGTGATATACCTGCTTCGTTTCTCACCACACCCATCACCCTGTCCGTGAATCGGCTTACTTCCAGAGTTGTGTTGCACCATACTATACTTGTAATGAATGAATGAAAGGAGACCATATCTTTAAAAATTACTCTGATTTTCCTGCTAAGACGAGTCTCATATCTTCAAGATGTAGCCTCAGACATGCTTGTGATCCACATTTTAAGAGTTGGGGTGGATGCATTTTTCCAAAATATAAGTATAAGATTTTTTGCCATTATCAGGCCGTAATTGAGGAAACGTCTTTGAAATATTCATAGCTCAGAGCAGGCTCCTGTTGTTCCAAAAATAATCAATTCTTGTGCTTTTTATTAACCTGGATTTACTCTGCAATTGTAAAGCTATAACACTGCAACAATATTAGTGTAGTTTAGTTTAGTTTATTGTGATTGGTACCAAGGTACAGTGAAAAGCTTCTGTTGCATGCTATCCAGCCAGCAGAAGGACAATACATGATTATAATACAGCTATTCACATGGTACAGGTACATGATAAGGGAATAACGTTTAGTGCCAGTAAAGTTTGATCAAAGATAGTCTAATAGTAGTTCAGGGCTGCTCTAGGGTTGTAGTAGGATGGTTCAGTTGGCTAATAACAGCTGGGAAGAAATTGTCCCTGAATCTGGAGCTGTGCGCTTTCACACTTCTATACCTTTTGCCCGATGGGAGAGGGGAGAAAAAGGAGTGGCCAAGGTGCCACTCGTCCTTGATTATGCTGCTAGCCTTGCCGAGGCAGCGTGAGGCATAAATGGCGTCAATGGGAGGGAGGTTGGTTTGTGTGATGGTCTGGGCTGTGTCCACAATTTGTTGCAATTGCGGTTTTGGATGGAGCCGTTCCCAAACTAAGCTGTGATGCATCCCGATAAAACGCTGTCTACAGCGCATCTGTGGAGTCTTTGGTGAGGGTTGTTTGGGACATGCCGAACTTCCCAAGCCTTCTTCGGAAGTAGAGGTGTTGGTGTGCTTTCGTGTGCAATGGTACAGTTGATGCCTTACATTGCCAGAAACCCGGGTTCGATCCTGACTATGGGTGCTGTCTGTACGGAGTTTTACATTCTCCCTGTGACCGCATGTGTTTTCTCCGGGTGCTCCGATTTCCTCCCTCATTCCAAAGACATACAGATTTGTAGGTTAATTGGCTTCAGTAAAGATTGTAAATTATCCCCAGTAGGATAGTGCTAGTGTATGAGGACCACTGATCGGCATGGGCTGAGGGGCCTGTTTCTGTGCTGTGTCTCTACTTTGTGACCAAATATTCCTAGTCAAAGAGGGGATTCTCTATTTGGGCCTCATAACTGAGGAAGGATGTGCTTGCTCTGGAGAGGGTTCAGAGGAGGTTTACAAGAATGATTCCAGGAATGAGTGGGCTAGCATAGGATGACAGCACTGGGCCTGTACTCGCTGGAGTTTAGAAGGTTGAGGGGGGACCGCATTGAAACTTACATAATAATGAAAGGCATGGGTAGAGTGGATGTGGAAAGGATGTTTCCACTAGTGGGAGAGTCTAGGACCAGAAGTCATAGCCTCAAAATTAAAGGACGTTATTTTAGAAAGGAGGTGAGGAGGAACCTCTTTAGTCAGAGGGTAGTTAATCTGTGGAACTCGTTGCCACAAAGGGCTGTGGAGGCCAGGTCAGTGGATATTTTTAAGGCAGAGATAGACAAATTCTTGATTCGAATGGGTGTCAAGGAGAAGGCAGGAAAATGGGATTAGGAGGCAGAGATCAGCAATGATTGAATGGCGGAGTGGACTCGATGGGCCGAATGGCCTAATTCTACTCCTATAACTTGTGAACTTGTGAACATTCATTTCCTACATCCACCAATGCACAGCAGCTCCAGTTCCCTCCTGATCAGGAACATATTATTGTTTCATCATCGGCAATGGATTTAATTAATTGAACTTCCTCCCACGCCAGAGGATTACTTTCACCAGAATGACTGCAGCACTTCGAGAAGGTAGCCTAGCCATGCCCTCTCAAAAGGACAGACAGACAGACAGACAGACAGACAGACAGACAGACAGACAGACAGACAGACAGACAGACAGACAGACAGACAGACAGACCAACATCCTCTCAAAATCATTTAGGAATAGGCTATACCATAGATAGATGGAGAGACCAACACCCCCCTCACAACAACACACCAACCCTGGCACAGCGGTAGAACCAACCTTGGCACAGCGATGCAGCGCCTGAGACCCCGGGTTCGATCCACGATCCACAATCAGTCTGCCACTAATCTAATTAAATGCAAGTCTTGCTATTGGTATCCAGACCCGAATTTTTTTTTTAATGTTTTGAAGTCTGAAGCATCTACTCACCCCAAAAACAAATATACCCAACTATCAAACTGCATTGTCAAGCACACTGCAACTGTAGGGGGCAATCAAGTAGCATTAATAAGCTTCAAAAGGGCTGGGCCCTTTTTAAAAATCATCTTCTGTTTTCTTTCACTTCCAGATTTTCCTTTCTTACACAAAGGTGCCGACAAACTAAAAGAAGTACGCAGCCCTTCTTCGATCCCCTCCCCTCTCCTCGTGGTCCCCTTGGTTCTAGGCAGTGTATTATATAACTCATTATCAATAAATTCAAGGACCAGAGGACATAGGGTGAAGGTGAAGGGGAAAAGTTTTAATAAGGAATAGGAGTAGAATTAGGCCATTCAGCCCATCAAATCTGCTCCACCATTCAATCATAGCCAATCTATCTCTCCCTCCTAACCCCATTCTCCTGCCTTCTCCCTATAACCTCTGACAGCTGTACTAATCAAGAATCTATCTAACTCTGTCTTAAAAAATACCACTGACTTGGCCTCCACAGCCGTCTGTGGCAAAGAATTCCACAGATTCACCACCCTCTGACTAAATAAATTTCTCCTCATCTCCTTCCTTAAAGAACGTCTTTTAATTCAGAAGCTACGGCCTCTAGTCCTAGACTCTCCCCAAGTGGAAACATAATAGGAATCTGAAGGGTAACTTTTTCACACAAAGGGCAGTGGGTGCATGGAACAAGCTGTCAGTGGAGGTAGTTGAGGCAAGGTCTACCGCAATGTTTAAGAGACAATTAGACGGGTACATGGACAGGGTAGGTTTGGAAGGATATGGGCCAAATGCAGGGACTGGTGTAGGCTGGGACATGTTGGTTGTTGTGGGCAAGTTGGGCCGAAGGGCCTGATTCCATGCTGCATCACTCTATGACAATTTACTGAATCAATAGGTGCAAAATTTGCAAAAAGCACGGAACCACTCTTCAAATAACCTTCACACAATTACATTGCAGTGTGAACTTCAAGCAAGCGAAGTAACAACAAATAGTCCTTCTACTGGTTTGCTCCCAAGCTTGAGATTTTCTTTTCATCCTGTCACTTACTGCCCATGGGTGCGAAATTTGCTGTGTGCCTGCTTTGAGAAGCATGCATAAATCAAGCTATTAAGCTAATATCTGAGCCTGTGCCCAGGATACGGTGCCTCATACAACCAACCTAAGTCAGGGGCCTCTCCTCTAATTACAACCACATTTCCTGGCATAGCTGGGACTTTTCTGATATTTGACTGCAATTTGTTGAGTCTATTTTTAGTAATAATAATGCATTCTTATGATGTTCCATTCAAAATTTGAAAAGCTTCTTAACTTGCAAGTTCTCAGTCACGACATGTTCTGGTGGCTCTAGTTCATACGTTAAGAAAAAAAATATGGTGTGAATTTGATACTTTCATTGGAACCATCCTTTCCTACTTATTCTCAATGTGAAGTTTAAGACACATTTGGACAGGTATATGGATAGGATAGGTGTAGAGAGTGTGGGCAACTGGAACTAATGTAGATGGGACACGTTGG
The DNA here is from genome assembly GCF_010909765.2 of Amblyraja radiata. NCBI lineage: Eukaryota > Metazoa > Chordata > Chondrichthyes > Rajiformes > Rajidae > Amblyraja > Amblyraja radiata. The sequence continues at coordinate 26,838,853 of NC_045960.1, read as the reverse complement.
TCAGCATGGGCAAGTTGGGCCGAACTGCCTATTTCTATGCTGTATGACTATACTCTAGTAAAGAGATAAGAGTGTTTTATTGTAATATGTGCCAGATAGAACAATAAAATTCTTACTTGCAGCAACACAACAGAATATGTAAACCAATATAATAAATAAGAAAACAAGTTCTGTTTTTGTGTGGACACATACTGTAGATTTCCATGTAGTCACCCATTCCACCTATCTAGAGATGCTGCCTGTCCCGCAGAGTTACTCCAGCTTTTTGTGTCTATCGTCGGTTTAAACCAGCATCTGCAGGTCTGAAGAAGGTTCTCAACTCGAAACGTCGCCCATTCCTTCTCTCCAGAGATGCTGAGTTTCTCCAGCATTTTGTGGTCTGTAGGTCCTTCCTACATACTAATATATTAATATAGATAGACGATAGATAGATAGGATAGAGTAGAGAGAAGAAGGAGAACTAATAGATAGAATAGACTAAATTAGAAGAAAGTAGGAGATAAAGTAAAGGTATATATAAAGTAAGAGATGAATAAAGTAGTTATCTATTAGTAGTCATATCTATCTATCGATCTACGACTCGATCTATCACTTCTATCTAGCAGCGAGCTATCGACTAATAGATTATAGAGATATAACTAATAGATATATACTAATATATAATATAATACTAATTATATAGATACTAATATATATATATATATACTAATATATATATATACTAATATATATACTAATATATATATATACACTAATATATATATATATATACACTAATATATATATACACACACTAATATATATATATATACTAATATATATATATATATATACTAATATATTTTCCTTTGCATTGCAGTGTGAACTTCATACTAATATATATATATATATGCTAATATATATATATATATATATATACATACTAATATGTATATATATACTAATATGTATATATATATATCTTTCTTTACTTGGACTTTATTGAACTTCAATGTTATATCGTGCTCAATAACCCTATACTATACCCTTCATCCTTGATCTGTGCACTGTGGACGACTTATTAGTATTCAGGCACAGTCTTGTGTTTCGACTGGATAGCATCGCTAACTAAAGCTTTTCACTGTCCCTCTGTACACGTGTCAATAATAAACTAAACTATCATGTGTAACTATCATGCTAGAACTATGAGGAAGCCAATTGGTCACAGATTGAGATGTCGCTGGGAAGGGATCAAACCCAGGTTGCTTGGGTTGCGATGCAGCAACATCAATGCTCACCAAGTCTCCCAAACTGTTTCCAGCTCATTTCTGTCGATTTACGATATGATACGATAAAACTTTATTCACCCCGGAGGGAAATTGGTCTGCCGACAGTCACAACACACAACAAGGTACCCAAAAACTTGAAATTAAAAGTGAAAACAAAGAGAAAGGACAAGCGTCTGTTGTCTGGCTGCCGTGTCCATAGCAGCTTCACCGGAACGAATGAACAAACACAGACTTATTCCCTGGGCAGAGGATTCTAAACTAGTGCCCCCCCCCCCCCCCCTTTGTTCATCAACTGCCCCTAACGGTGATCCCCGCACACTGGGTCCATATTGTCTTCCCCTCCCCCTCCTCCCCTCACGCTCATCGACCATGAGGCCCCACTGCCACCGAGGTCCACGTTGCCGCCGAGGCTCACATTGCCGCCGAGGCACACGCTGCCGCCGTCGAGGCTCCCATCGCCGCCACCGCTGAGGCTCCTTTGGCCCAGACAGGCCTCACCACCCGGCTTCGCCGCAGTCCACTGGGAGGCCTGTGGGGCCTACTGGGGACTACTGGGGCGGGTTCCGGTCTTCGGTCGTCGTTCTGGTCGGCAGCGGCACGGTTGATCGGTGGGTGGATCGGGCCGCAAGTGCGGCTCCCCGGGACACTCCCGCCGCACACATGGCTCTCTGGGACACCCATAAATCTCTTTCATCTAATGTACATCAGCAAGATCATCAGGAATTTCTTTAATGCAACATGACATAGAACAGTACAGAATCCTGAAGAAAGGCTTCTGGCCCGATATGTCACCTATTCCTTCCCTCCAGAGATGTTGCCTGACCCACTAAGTTACTCTAGCATTTTGAGTCTCTCTTCAGTATAAACCAGCCTTTGCAGTTCCTTCCTACACACAGTTCAGTTTTGTTTATTGTCACCTGTACCGAGGTACAGTGAAAAGCTTTTGTTGCGTGCTGACCAGTCAGTGGAAAGACAATACAGGAGTCCAATCGAGCTATTTACAGTGTATTGTTACATGATAAGGGAATGACAATTAGTGCAAGGTTAAGCCAGTAAAGTGCGATGAAAGATAGTCTGAGGGTCACCAAATAAGTGGATAGTAGTTCAGATAGTAGTTCATAGAGCAGTACAGCGCAGGAATAGGCCTATCGGCCTACAAAGTCTGGGCCGAACACAGTGGCGTAGGGTGGGTTTTGCGCGCCCGGGGCAGTTTAAAATATTGCGCCTCCTCATTAGCGTTTTTTGGTCTCTTCCTTCGGGGGATGCGACTTCTTTTGTCGTATCCCCCGTCTCCGCCTGCGCCAAGGCCTAATGGCGGCTTCGGAGCTGGGGCAGCGGTAGCGGCGGCTGGGACAGCGGCTGGGACAGCAGCAGCGGCAACCAGAACTCGGAGCTGGGCAGCGGCAGCGGCGGCTTTGACAGCGGAAGCGGCGGCTTTGACAGCGGCGACCTGGCCTCGGAGCTGGGACAGCGGCAGCGGCGGCCTGGCCTCGGAGCTGGGGCGACGGCAGCGGCGGCCTGGCCTCGGAGCTGGGACGGCGACAGCGGCAGCCTGGCCTCGGAGCTGGGGCGGCGGTAGCGGCGGCTGGGACAGCAGCAGCGGCGGCCTGGCCTCGGAGCGGGGGCAGCGGCAGCAGCCACACAGCATCGGAGCTGGAGCAGCGGCAGCGGTGGCCTGGCCTCGGAGCGGGGACAGCGGCGACCAGAACTCGGAGCTGGGGCACGTTCCGGCAGCAGCGGCCACTCGACCCGACCACGGGCCCAGTGGACGACAGCGGCGGCTGGGACAGTGGCAGTGGCCTCGGCGCAGAGATCGCTGGTTGGTTAAAATTGTTGGATAAATTTTTAGGGGCGCAAAAAAATTGTTAGATAAAAAAAATTATAAAATGGCAAAAAAAAATTATTACAATAATTCAGGGGAAGGCTGCTAAAGAGGTGCAGCGTGCCTTTAGAACAAATTTTTTTTGCCATTTTATTAAAAAAATGTATACAACTATTTTTTTGCGCCCCTAAAAATTTAGCGCCCGGGGCAACCGCCCCTTGGCCCCCCCCCCACGCTACGCCATTGGCCGAACATGATGCCAAGTGGATCTCCTCTGCCTGCACGTGATCTATATCTCTCCAAAAGCCTCCTAAATGCCACATTGAGCAAATTGGCATAGGGATCGCAACATGCATAACTCAAATATTTGGGGCTTACAGACAGAATGACTCAGAGCCATATGGGTCTCTCATGTTGGTCGAAGATTGTAAAGATGACATCTGTACCACAATCAGGTCATGATTAACAATTGAAATTCCCTACTTTGCTTTATATCTTGCATGTGGGAATGAGATTGGAAAGTCGTCTTTGGCATCATTCAATATCAGAAAAATAAGGGGAAGAAAAGACATAATTTCAGATGTAATTCCTAATAGCGTTCCCATGGAAATTTTCCTCCCCACCTCTTGTGGCTATTGTTAGGACCACGTAGGGTGGCACAGTGGCGCAGCAGTAGAGTTGCTGCCTTACAGCACTGGAGTCCAGGGTTCGATCCTGACTACGGGTGCTTGTCTGTATGGTGTTTGAATGTTCTCCCTGTGACCTGGATAGGTTTTCCCCAGGATCTCCGGTTTCCTCCCACACTCCAAAAACATACAGGTTTATAAGTTAACCAGCTTAGTATAATTAGATGTGTTCAAGAAGGAACTGCAGATGCTGGAAGATCGAAGGTACACAAAAATGGAAGGAGGAAATAGGCGACGTTTCGGGCCGAAACCCTTCTTCAGACTTCTAATTAGTATAATTAGATATTGTCCTTAGTGTGAAGGATAGTGTTAATGTGCGGGGATCGCTGGTCGGCACGGACTCGGTGGGCTGGAGGGCTTTTTTCCACGCTGTATCTCTAAGCTAAACTAAAAACAAAAAATACTGACCATATAGGAAAAAATGGTTATGGCTATCAAAAGGGCCAAACGACTTTATACAGACCCCTCATATCCACCATCGCTGCAGGCATTGTCCTTGGCTGTGGAAGAACTGACCTTACCCACTCAATCAGCAAATCCTCCAACACAGTGCTCTGAATGGAAGCAACAGGGCTCATTGTTTAAAATAGATCTGGAATTGGATTAGTCTAATTAACTAATACAGATTATCCCCGCTATTTGGTCCCAACGGCTGCTAAGTGGCCACAACACAACCCATTGCTCAGGTATCAATATAACATAAATATAGCCCATTTAGGAATTAACGCCATGATATTTTAAATTGCTGCTTATGAAGTCATTTTGCAAAAATGCCACATATCACAAGGAATAAAATTAGGATCAAAATATTGCGAACATTGCTAAGGATGGCACGGTGGCGCAGCGGTAGAGCTACTGCCTTACAGCGGCAGAGGCCCGGGTTCGATCCTGACTACGGGTGCTGTATGTACTGAGGTTGTACGTTCTCCCCGTGACCTGCGTGGGTTTTCTCCGAGATCTCCGGTTTCCTCCCACACCCCAAAGACGTACAGGTTTAAGCAAATTGGCTAGGCATAAAATGTAAAATTGTCCCTAGTGTGTGTAGAGTAGTGTTAATGTGCGGGGATCGCCGGTCGATGCGGACTCAATGGGCCGAAGGGCCTGTTTCCGCGCCGTATCTCTAAAATAAAATGTTTTCAAGTTGTACCTTTTACACCATGATGATTATGTTTGGATTTTTTTAACAACAAGTGTATTTTTATAAACAATAAGATATTAATTCATGATAGTTTTATGAGACTTGGATTCTGCTCTCTCTTAAGACTAAATGTTTCAGGTTTTCAAAGAAGTTGTTTGTCAGCAAGAAAGCAATTTTGAGGAGATTGGCTGGTTCTGGATTATAAAGTATTAATAAACTAAGTAGAAAATTACAGGCATTATTGCAAGGTTTAAGAAACATTTAGACAGGTACATGGAGATGACAATTGAGAGGGATATGGGCCAAATGCAGGCAGATGTGACTAGTGTAGTTGGGAGATGTTGGCATTTTGGTTTAGTTTAGTTTAGTTTAGAGATAAAGCAGGGAAACAGGCCCTTCGGCCCACCGAGTCAGCACCAACCAGCGATCCCCACACATTAACACTATCCTACACACACTAGGGACAATTTACAATTATACCAATCCAATTAACCTACAAACCTGTGCGTCTTTGGAGTGTGGGATGAAACCGAAGATCTCGGAGATAACCCATGCAGTCACGGGGAGAACGTACAAACGCTGTATAGACAGCACCCGTAATCGGGATTGAACCCGGGTCTCTGGCACTGTAAGCACTGTAAGGCAGCAACTCTACCACTGCGCCACCGTGCCGCCCATTCGGTTATGTTGGGCAGAAGGGGCTGTTTCCACACTGTGCGAATCTATGGCTAATGTAAGAATATCATTTTTCTAAACTGATTACAGAGATCTTGCTGTCATCCACAATATACAATAGCGTAGATAGACACAAAATACTGGAGTAACTCAGCTGGACAGGCAACATCTCTGGAGAAATAGAATGGGTGACGTTTCGGGTCGAGACCCCTCTTCAGACTGAAGACCCTTCTCATCAGAGATGCTGCCTGTCCCGCTGAGTTACTACAGCTTTTTGTGTCTATCTTCAGTTTAAACCAGCATCTGCAGTTCCTTCCTGTACCTTATAGAATGGTGTTCTACCTCATCCACTGTTAGTCTGATATGTTTCTCATCCTTGTCCAAACCGTAATGCGTTCCCATGGAAAATTACGGTTTGCCTGATTTCGGACACTATTTCAAGTTGAAGACTCTTCATCTGAACTTTCCATGACAAAGGATGTTTGACCAGAAATGTTGATCTGTTTCTCTTCTCACAGACGCGGCCTGACCTGCTGAGTATTTCCAGCATTTTCTGACTTTATTATGGTAAATAATTCACATGCAATGAATCACTAGCAATGAAGAGACATCTTATTCGGCTGTTGTAAAGATCTGGAATGACCTTCCTTACAGAATGGTTTGACGCAGATTCAGTAGCCACTTTCAAAAGGGATCAGATACGGTAAGTCAAGGTGACTAACTGCAAAGATGTGGGGATGGATTAATGGAGAGGAATGAGTTGGATAGTTCCCAGGAGCAACTGGCCCAGGCACCATAGGTCAATGACTTCAAGGAGAGCAGTTATTTAAAAGGAATGACTATGACTACAGCAGCATTGTAGAAAGCATTTTATCGTGATGCATCACAGCTTGGTTTGGGAACAGCTCCATCCAAGACCGCAAGAAATTGCTGAGAATTGTGGACTCAGCCCAGACCATCACACCCAACCAACCTCCCTTCCATTGACACCTTACACTGCCTCAGCAAGCCCACCAGTATAATCAAGGACGGGTCGCACCCTGGCCACTCCCTCTTCTCCCCTCTCCCATCGGGCAAAGGTATAGAACTGTGCAAACGCACACATCCAGATTCAGAGACAGTTTGTTCCCAGCTGTTAACAGGCAACTGAACCATCCCACCAACAACTAGAGAGCAGTCCTGAACTACCATCTACCTCATTGGAGACCCTCAGACTTTCTTTGATCGGACTATACTAGACTTGATCTTGCACTAACTTATTCCCTTCATCATGTATCTGTGCACTATGAATGGCTCGATTGTATTGTCCTTCTGCTTATCACCGTGCCTCGTTACACGTAACAATAAACTAAACTCAGATCAATGAATATAATTGGGGATTGTCTCCTTGAAGTGCTGCAGTCATTCTGGTGAAAGTAATCCTCTGACGTGGGAGGAAGTTTAATGAATCCATTGTCGATGATGAAACAATAATATTTTCCTGATCAGGAGGGAACTGGAGCTGTGGTGTGTTGGTGGATGTAGGAAATGAATGTTCACAAGTTATGCGAGTAGAATTAGGCCATTCGGCCCATCGAGTCCACTCCGCCATTCAATCATGGCTGATCTCTGCCTCCTAATCCCATTTTCCTGCCTTTTCCCCATATCCCTTGACAACCATTCTAATCAAGAATTTGTCGATCTCTGCCTTAAAAATATCCACTAATGGCCTCCGCAGCCCTCTGTGGCAATATTCCAAAGATTAACTACCCTCTGACTAAAGGGGTTCCTCCTCACCTCCTTTCTAAAAGAGCACCCTTTAATTCTGAGGCCATGACCTCTGGTCGTAGACTATCCCACCAGTGGAAACATCCTTTCCACATCCACGCTATCTATGCCTATTGAAACAATGAACTCCACCAAAAAGGCAATCCACCATATTTGTTTTCGCTGCCAGGGATGTTGGTGAAGGCACATATGATGGAGTCATTTAAGAAACTTTTAAATAGGTACTAGAGTAAGTGGGACCCGTTGGGTCCTTGTCGCACAGGAGGCTCGGTCCCCCAACGCAATATTCCACTGCTCACCCATAGCCCCCAACTGCAGAGGAGCACCTTGTTTCCCCTCATCCACTACTCTCCCTCCTCACCTCCACCCTCTTCTTTTCCCTCTCCTCCTACCCTCCCCCAATCCCTCCCTCACCACTCCTTTCCCCTAGCCTCAGTCACTCACTCCCTCCCCCCATTACTCCTCTCCCCTCCCTACTCCCCTTTATCCCCTCTCCTTCCCCCACCCTTCCTTCCCAGGATCTCGAGGTTGCCGCTCCTCTCCCTTCTTGTGTGCCCCAGAGGAGCATCAGCCATCGGCGCCCTCAGAGCCAAGCCTCGGATCGGCTCAGAAGCACCAGCAGCTACGGCCGCGCCGGCATGTGAGCGGGAGGAGAGGGGGGGAGAGCCCAGAGAAAAGATGGGGGAAGAGCCATGGGGGAGAGAGGGGGTATCACGGGGGAGGGGGAAGGAGCCAGTGAGGGGGACCAGAGGGGAAGGGGCTGGAGTTGCGGGGCGTTGCGATGGCGGTGCATTAAGGACTCACAGCGGGCGCTGGATGCTCTCCTCTGCCGGGATCAAACTCTCCACTTTCCGTTTCGTGACATCGCCGCGCTGCGCCACTTCCGGTCCCTCCGAAAATTGTGTCTGGTTGGAGACTTCCACCGGCCACCCACAGCGTCCCACAGCTCCAGTAAAGACGCGATGGCGCAGGAATGGGCGGACAGTCCCAGGGAGTGACAGAGAACAGACCAATCCGCGTGGCGCTGGCTGGCCGGAGAGATCTATCTGCGCACGCGTGGACTTTTACGAATTTTAAAAGTTGCTAAATTTTACAATATACAGGGTACCACCGATCGGAACAAAACTTGTTGCACTTGCAACACAGGAGAACGGTGAGTGAGCTGGTGAAAATCGTAGTGTTATCACGCACCGTTTTAGCGCAAATCGAAAAACCACGCAAACCAGAAGAGCACAAGATCAGAGCTTTAGTGACAGACAGACAGACAGCCAGACAGACAGACAGACAGACAGACAAACAGACAAACAGACAGAGGAATCTGAGGGGGTTACATTTTCACACAAATGGTTGTGAGTGTATGGAATGGGCTGCCGAAGGAGGTCATTGAGGCAGGGACTATTGCAATATTTAAGAAACAATTAGATGGGTACATGAATAGGACAGGTTTAGAGGGATATGGGCCAGACATAGGCAGGTGGCACTAGTGTAGTTGGGACATGTTGGTCACTGTATGACTATGACTTTGACATGGACATGCAGGAAATGAAGGTATATAGATCATGTTGAGAGAGGAAATTAGTTTAATTTGGCATCATGTTCAGCACAGACATTGTTCTACATATGCTCTACATATCTATGTTCCATGTGCTACAACATGTTGACATTCAAAGTAAAATAATGCTAATTCAGGGTGCAAATTGTCTTTAAAAAGGTTATAATTTTGAGATGGTCTTATCTTTATTGATGCTTAATTCACAGTTGAGGGCCATTCATACTGTGGTGAATGAATGGGAACATATCCAAAGCTAATGCCTCTACTCTGCTCTTCCAGTAGCTCTGTCTTATCCGAACATCTATTAAATCATTTCTTATCTGATGGGATAACTTGTGCCTCATCCACTCCTTAGGCCAAGCTGTCTGCTCTCTGACTCTTTCTTCCAACAGTGTACCTTTTTTAAAAAAATGCCATTTTTCATGTGCATTATATTCCGTTTGCGAATACTCATACCGTTCATGGTTCATGATTGGAAGGGTAAATGTCACTCCAACCGACGTCTTCCGTGGTGACAAAGGGCTCCTCTCTTCTACCACTCGCAGTTTCTGTCCAGGATTAGGATTTGGAATTCGTCATATTCATTGACGTCTTGCTAAAGGCTTTTGCTGCCATGTTTGCCATAGGGGGGTAGGAAGAAAACTCAAATTGCCGTATATCACACTGACATTGTGCTCAACTGACACGGTGACCTTTCTGAACGTCACCTTCCCTATTTGTAAAAAGAAGCTTCTGCGACTGCTTGGCAGATCAGCGACTGCAATGTGAAATGAAAGCAACGGTGTCTTGTAATCGGAAAAAAATGTAAATTCTTTACTATTAATGTTTATTTATCGAAGCGCCATGATGCTTTACAAGAACCAGCTGAGTTTAAGCATATAATCCACTGAGGCATCAACGTTGACATTTTAAACATCTCAGATGGAGAAATAAAATTCACAGTGGCCAATGGATTTATCCATAATCTGGGCACTATCCTGGATAGCATCAGTAAGTCAGAGGGTGATACAGTACAGAAACAGGCCCTTCAGCCCAACTCGTCCATGCCGATCAAGTTGTTTAATAAGCTAGCCGTACTTACCTGTACCTGAACCATATCCCTCCAAACCTTTCCTATCCATGGACCTGTCCAAGTGTCTTTTACATTTTGTATTTGTACTCATCTCCGCCGTTTCCCTTGGCAGCTCATTCTATATACGCACCATCCTCTGTGTGGAAAAGTCACCCTTTTAATTCTTTACTCTCTCACCTTAATCCTAGGCTTCCAGTTTTATACTTCTCTAATCTGGGGAAAGACTGTGGCTAGAGTCACACAGCAGCAGCTAGACCAACGAGGGAGTGGAATGACTGAAGGAAGGCTTTCTCCTAGGTGAGTAAAGTTCGGGAGCTTTAAAAAGAGTGGCAGGAGACCGCCCGGGGCAATTACCTTGAAGGTCGCAGAGGAGGAGCAGCCAGCCCAACGAGGGAGAAGATTGGCTGAAACATTCTAATTAGTTGAGTGGATAGTTGTCTTGATTAGATAAAATTAACTTCAGGTGTAGCAGAGCAGCCTTGTTGAGGTGAAGTGCGAGTCGTTGGCGAGCAGGCCACATATATTTGGTTGTGTGTGTGCGCGCTAATTAAAATATTGAAACTTATTGATGTGATGGCAGGAATGTTATTTCAGTGCGATTGTTGCAGGATGTGTGATGTCAGGGGTGCTGCTGGTATCACTGAACACTAGGCCAGTGGCAACTGTACCCAGATAAAGCTCCTCAAGGATCGAGTTAGGGAACTGGAGCAGCAGCTAGATGACCTGCGGTCCATCCGGGAAGACGAAAGCCTCCTGGACACGATCTGCAGCCAGGTCGTCACTTCGAGAGTACAGGAGGAGCGACGATTAGAGACGGCAAGGAAGGGAATCAAACAAGGGCAGGAGACCTCAGTGGATGTACCTCTTGAAAACAGGTCCACCCTCTTGGGAGCTGTCGGGGTAGACGATGCTTCCAGTCCGAGTGGCGGACTGGTCTGTGACTCGAATCCTGGCACTGAGGCTCGACCGACGTCAGGCAGACCCATATTACCATATGACCGACGTCAGGCAGACCGATGCTTCCATTGTCAGAGGTGCGGACAGGAGATTCTGTGACGACAGGCGAGACTTGAGGATCGTGTGTTGCCTCCCTGGTGCCAGCGTCCAAGACATCTCAGATCGACTTAAGAACATCCTCAAGATGGAAGGTGAACAGCCGGAAGTAGTTGTGCATGCGGGCACAAATGATATGGGTAAGAAGAAGAAGGAGGTTCTGCCAAATGAGTATAGAGAACTAGGCAGGAGGATGAAAAGCAGGACTTCTAGTGTAGGTATCTCTGGGTTGCTTCCAGTACCTCATTCTAGTGAGGGTAGGAACAGCGAGATAGGGGATCTGAATGTGTGGCTGAGGAGTAGGTGCAGGGGGCAGGGATTTAGATTTCTAGACCACTGGGATCTCATCTGGGGCAGGGGTGACCTATACAAAAGGGACGGGTTGCACCTTAATTGGAGGGGGACCGACATTCTGGTAGGCAGGTGTCCTAGTGCTACATGGGTGGGCTTTAACTAAACAGTGGGGGCGGGTGGAGTTAACAACGTGGAAGTGAAGTGTATGCGTGCCGTTAACGGGAAAGAGAATGTAGGAAAGCTTACGTTTAAACTGACAGGGTAGGGGGATGGGAAACAATGTAAGGAGACAGATGGCCATACAAGGAGGCCATTAAGGCACAAAGCTTTCAGTGCCTTAACTGAAAGGAAGAAGTAAAAGGTAGAAGGGAGATAAGGAAAAACTAACCTGAAAGCTTTGTGCCTTAATGCGAGGAGCATTGGTAATAAGGTGGATGAATTAAATGTGCAGTTAGTAGTTAAGGAATATGATATAGTTGGAATTATGGAGACGTGACTCCAGGGTGACCAAGGCTGGGAGCTAAACATGCAGGGGTATTCAATATTCAGGAAGGATAGACAGAAAGGAAGAGGATGTTGGGTGGCATTGCTGGCTAAAGAGGAGATGAATGAAATTGCAAGGAGAGACATTAGCTTGGATGCTGTAGAATCGGTATGGGTAGAACTTCGAAATAGCCAATGGCAGAAAACATTAGTTGGAGGTGTATACAGACCACCAAACAGCAGTAGTGAGGTTGGGGATAGCATCAAGCAGGAAATTAGGGATGTGTGTAGCAAAGGTACAGCAGTTATCATGGGTGATTTTAATCTACATATGGATTGGGCCAATCAAATTGGTAGCTGCGCTGAGGAGGAGGATTTCCTGGAATCTATACGGGATGGGTTTTTAAACCAATATGTAGAGGAGCCGACTGGAGGACAGGCCATCCTGGACTGGGTATTGTGTAATGAGGAAGGATTAGTTAACGATCTTGTTGTGCAAGGCCCCTTCGGCAACAGTGACCATAATATGGTGGAATTCTACATTAGAATGGAGAGAGACTAGGGTCCTGAATGTAAAGAAAGGAGACTTTGAAGGTATGGGACGGGAATTGGCTTGGATAGACTGGCAAATTATACTTAAAGGGTTGACGTTGGAGACGTAATGGCAAAGATTTAAAGACCGCATGGATGAACTCTTAAAAATTGTTCATCCCTGTCTGGCGAAAAAATAAAACGGGGAAGGCGGCTCAACCGTGGCTGACGAGGGAAATCAAGGATTGAGTTAAATCCAAGGAAGAGGCATATCAATTGGCCAGAGGAAGCAGCAAACCCAAGGACTGGGAGAAAATTAGAACTCAACAGAGGAGGGCAACGGGACTCTTTCCCCCATCTTTTCTCTGGGCTCTCCCCACGCTGGCACGGCTGCTGGTGCCTCCTCCCAAATTCCAAGGACGTGCAGGTTTGTAGGTTAACTGGCTTCTGTAAATTGTCCCTAGTGTGTTGGATATAGCTGGTGTGTGGCTAATTATTACTCTGAGCAGAATCAGCGGGCCATGATTGATGAAATCCAGTTTGATGATATTTGGGACGATGTTGAAGACACCTCAACTATGAAAGTGCCTCAACTACTTCCTCTGGCAGCATTTTTCATATTCCTGTATCCCTAAACTAAACGAAACTAAGGGGCTCGACCCGAAACGTCACCATTCCATCTCTCCATAGATGCTGCCTCACTCGCTGAGTTACTCCAGCATTTTGTGTCTATAAACGAAAACTAAACTAAAGCGAGGCCCGTAGGAGTGAATTTTTGTCCAGGAATTGCATATCCACAGTTTTATTTAAGAAGATTTGCTTTGGTGATCTAAACAGTCATTCTAGATCCATCTATCTGGTAAGCGGCTAGACAGAACATCCCCTTGATGCCAGCAGTAAGCTATTCCCCCTTCAGATTTTGGATGAGCTTTCCATTTTGTTCTGTATAAAATTACACCTGTCGAATTTTCTATCAGCTTGAGGTTTTCAGGAATTTTTATTTTCAAAGATACTATTCCAGACCTTGCGGGCAGGGTTCAAATTACTTCAGCTAGTGCTTCAGTTTCAATTGGTGCAGATTGGTCTAATATATCGTCTCTTCAGCCTAGTTTTTCAATTCTTGAATCATGGTCTATCCAACCTTTGCAGTTATTAAAGTCCCATTTGCTTGCATCTTTTGCAACCACTTGTAGAAAGGAAAGGGAGTCCATTAGAGTTTGCATCAAAATTAAATGCATGGACTTTTAAAACCTTGCTCATTGATTTTTATAAAAAGACTCAAAGTGCTGGAATAACTCAGCAGGTCAGGCAGCATCCCTGGAGAGCATGGATATGTGACTTTTTGGGTCAGGACTCTTCTGAATTATTGTCCCAATTCAAGGCATTACCTATCCATGTTCTCCAGGGCTGCTGCCTGACCTGCTGAGTTACTCCAGCACTTTGTGTCTTTTTTCTAAACTGGCATCTGAGGTTCCTTGTATCCACTTATTAGTTTCTATGTTGAATAAAGTTATTGGGATGAAAGTTGAGAAAATGGTGAAAGATATTTTCAATACTTTCGAATGGGATCCATTGTGGATATATATTAAAGAAGGCAAAGTGACAGATTTAAGTGGTGTGTTTTGGTTATCTTGCTTGTGAAATGAGTGTAAACTCGATACTTGAAGAGGTGGTTATGTAAAAGATAAACACAGTGAGAGGAAAGAGTGTGGCTGCTGTTCCCTTCATTGACATTTAATTAGGATCAGCTGTTATTTAAAAATGTCATTCGAATCTGGTGGGTTTTAATACACATGCAAATTCATTTAAGGGATCAATTGCCTTATCTAAGCCGTGTAACAATTTATGAGATTCGAAAAAAAACAACACTTATTTGTTTATTTATTGTAGTCCGAGCACTCAATTCTCCAGTCATTAACACTGTGCAGATCCTAATTCAAGTATGACCGAACATACAATATGATACGATAGAACATCATTTATCCCCGGGGGGGGGGGGGGGGGAAGGTGGACGGGGTCATTCTACCCCACGACAGAAAGGGGAAGGAGTTGTACAGTTTGATAGCCACAGGGAAGAAGGATCTCCTTTGGCGTTCTGTACAGCCTTTGTTGCTGAAGGTGCTCCTCGGGTTGACTAGTGTGTCTAGAGTTGTATTGTCCAGGATGCTCCCCAGTTTGAGAAGCATTCTCCCCTCCAAGAACATTCCAACTCCGCCCCCAGGACGGAGCCAACCTTCCTGATGAGTTGTTAATCCTGTTGGCGTCCGCGGACTTCGCCCTGCTTCCCCAGCACACGGCAGCGAAGATGATGGCACTGGCCACCACCGATTGGTAGAACATCTGCAGCATCTTACTGCAGATATTGAAGGAGCAGAGCCTTCTCAAAAAGTACAGCCGGCTCTATCCCCTCTTGTTCAGGGCCTCAGCGTTCCTGGACCAATCCAGTTTACTGTCCAGGTAAACTCAAAGGTACTCATTTGTAAACTGCACATCCACACCATTGATGGAGACAGGGGACAGGGGTATTCCTCTCCTCCTAAAGTCCACCATTAACTCCTTGGTCTTGTCGGTGTTGAGCTGCAAGTGATTCAGCCCACACCACTCAACAAAGTCGTTGACTACACCTCTGTATTCACTTTCCCTCCCCTCTCTGATGCAGCCCACAATTGCAGAGTCATCCAAAAACTTCTGCAGGTGGTAGGAGTCCGAGTTGTATCTGAAGTCCGAGGTGTAGATGGTGAAGAGGGGAGGACCATCACCTGTGGGGCCCCTGTGTTGCTCAATATCATGTCCAAAAGTGCTGGAGTAACTCAGCAGGTCAGGCAGTTCTGTAGCCTGTAGAACAGTACAGAACAAGAAAAGGTCCTTCGACTTACAATGCCTGTGCGGAACGTGATCCAAAATTACACTAATCCTTTCTGTTTGCATGTAATCCATATACCTCCATTTCATTTTCATGCAATTTATTGCCACAGCCGGCTGCAGAGGCCGTCAATTGTTATTTTTAAGTCAGAGTTTGATAGATTCTTGAATCCAAGCTCCAGGTTACAGTGGATCCCATGCATCTAAATCTTTTGTATCAGCCTACCTGAGAGCTTGTCACTTGTTTCACTAAAGCCCATGTAGACAACACCCACTGCTCTTCCCTCATCGATTGCCTTCATTACCTCTTCAAACAGCCCAATCAAGTTTTAAGACATGACCTGCTATGGACAAAGCCATGCTGACAATTAGACAATTATCTTCCAAATAACTTCGATCGATGTTATTAATGTTTTAAAAATGTTGAGATTCTCTCTGCTGGTGGGAGGGGGTGGGACTATAAAACCCAGAAGTGTTGTGCCTCAGTCAGTCTCTGCCAGATGGGGGAAGTGAGAGGGTCATGTCTCTCAGTCTGAGCTGTGAATAACACTGAACACATGTTTACTAATCTGTGAGTGTGGTTTTACTGACCATAATGTGGTTTGAAAATGAAAATGTGGTTGGTTTGAAGTAAAAGCACTGCAAATGGTTGGTGGGGGTTTGGGTTGAAGTAAAAGCAATGTAAATGGTTGGTGGGGGTTTGGGTTGAAGAAAAAGCAATGCAAATGGTTGGTGTGGGTTTGGGTTGAAGTAAAAACACTGCAAATGGCTGTTGGTGGTGGTAACTTGACAACTTCCTGTTTGGACTGTATATTGGTTTTAGATAAAACGCTACCACTTACGGCTGTGATTTTTGGCCATCTTACTCAGTCCCCCTCCACTCATCAGGTGCAGAGGATTTTTCGCATCAATGAAAAATAAAAGTGTTATTAGTGTTTTAAGAATGTTGAGAATCTCTTTCCTGTCAATCACGCCATGAAGGCCACACCTTTTCTGGTGGGAGGGGGAGGGATTATAAAACCCGGAAGTGTGCGTGTGGCTCAGTCTCTGCATGATGGGGGGGGGGAGAGAGAGGTCACGACTCTGTCTGAGCTGTGAATCAACTGAACACACTGAATGTCTACTGAACTGTGATTGTGGTGTTTTGTGTGGTTTTATGGTGGTTTCACCCTGCATGAAATGGTATGAAACTGCACTTGAATGTGGTGGCCTTGCACCCTGCACGATTTGGTATGAAACTACATTTGAATTTGGTGGCCTTGCACCCTGCTTGAAATGGTATGAAACTGCACTTGAATTTGGTGGTCTAGCACCCTGCTTGAAATGGTATGAAACTGCACTTGAATTTGGTGGCCTTGCACCCTGCTTGAAATGGTAGGAAAATGTATTTGAATTTGGTGGCCTTGCACCCTGCTTGAAATGGAATTTCAAGGAATAGCCGTGAGTCAACTGCCAGCCCACCAGCCGTGAGTGAGCTGCCGGCACATCAGGCTTGAGGGACTGAGCTGCCACCCCAAGAATCCATTTGACCCACAATGTTTACACTAGCCCTCTGGCGACCAGTCCCTTCAGCCCATAACACTCATACCAGTGCTCCAGAAAGCCCCCCCCCCCCCTCCCCACTGGCCACCAATATTGGAATTGGTGGAGAAGTGGAATATTGCGTTTGGGGACCAGCCCTCCCGTGTGAACATGGGACCCAACGGGTCCCACTTAGTCTAGTATCTATCTATATCACCGTCTATATATCTCATTTCCCTTTCCCATGACTCTCAGTCTAAAGAAGGGTCTCGACCCGAAACAGCACCTATTCCTTCTCTCAGGAATTGCTGCCTGACCCGCTGAGTTACTCCAGCATTTTGTGTCTATCTTTGTTGTATACCAGCATCTACAGTTCCTTCCTGCACACTTCCTCAAAAGGCGCAGGTGGGCATTAAGCAGAGCAGATCATCTTCACATAATGTTACAATATAGAGTGACCTGAAGAGGTGTTCAGCCATTCGGTTTGTTCAGACTTCACCGAGCAATAGCGTCAACAAGCAGCTGCTTGCAAATACTACATGCGTCAATATATTTCATTCAGCTTGCGTAGGTTGTGTATCATCATATCCATGGCTATTTTTGGAATGCTATCCAATTTAGATCCTTTGATTCATGAGTACATTGGCAATTCTCCACAATTATCTCAATTTGCTTCATAATATAGTTAAGGACAGACCACTCATCTGTGGAGATTCAGATGGCCAAACAATAGTGGTTGCAGTGCTTTTGCATAGAGAAGGAGCAGAGATTTGCAGTGCCATGTATCAACGATTGTTGAAATTGGTAACTGTTTTAATTACTGGTTCCTTAGATTATTAGATTTTAAGGGACACAACCATTACACAAATCAGTAGTGCTTGCTAAAAAGGCAATTGGTCCGTTTAACATTACTGTTAAACGGACCAATTTGTTATCTTGCAGGTACGGTGGCACAGTGCTAGAGTTGCTGCCTTACAGCACCACAGACCCGGATTTGATCCTGACTACAGGACTACGGGTGCTGTCTGTACGGAGTTTGTACGTTCTCTCTGTAACCATGTGGGTTTTCTCTGGGTGCTCCGGTTTCCTCCCACACTCCAAAGACGTGCAGGTTTGTAGGTTAATTGGCTTGGTATAAATGTAAATTGTCCCTAGTGTGTGTAGGATAGTGTTAATGTATGGGGTTCGCTGGTAACTCGATGGGCTGAAGGGCCTGTTTCAGCACTGTATCTCTACACTAATACTAAACAGACACCTTGCATGGCATAACTTTAGGCTTTCAATTTAAGGGCTAGATAGAGTAGAAGTGGAGAGGATGTTTCTAGTAGTGGGAGAGTCTGAGACTGGAGAACACAGCCTCAGAATAAAAGTACCTTTAGAATGGAGATGAGGAGGAATTTATTTTGCTGGAGGGTGGTGAATCTGTGGAATTCATTGCCATAGATGGTGATGGAGGACAAGTCATTTGGTTATTTTTAAAGTGGAGATTGATTAGTAAGGGTGTCAAAATTTAGGGCAGAAGGCAGGAACATGTGGTTGAGAGGAAAAAATAGATCAGACTTCATCGAATGGTAGAAGTGACACAATGGGCCGAATGGCCTAACTCTGCTCCTATGTTTTCAGGATAGCTACCTCTATTTCCAACAGAAAATCATTGTGGATTTCCCATGGTCTGGCGGAGATGTACAACTTTCTGGAAATGTTCATAAGTAATAGGAGCAAAATTAGGCCGGCTCATCAAGTCGACTCCGCCATTCAATCATGGCTAATCTATCACCATATCTGAGGAAGGAGGTGCTGGCTCTGGAGAGGGTACCGAGGAGGTTTCTAAAGAATGATCCTAGGAATGAGTAGGTTAACCTATGATGAGCATTTGTCAGCACTGGGCCTGTACTCGCTGGAGTTTAGAAGAATGAGGGGGGACCTCATTGAAACATACAGAATAGTAAAAAGTTTGGATAGAGTGGACACAGTGGGGATGTTTCCACTAGTGAGAGAGTCCTGGACTAGAGGTCATAGCCTCAGAATTAAAGGAAGTTTTTTTAGGAAGGAGCTGAGGAGACATTTCTTTAGTCAGAGTGTGGTGAATCTGTGGAATTACTTGCCACTGACTGCTGTGGAGGCCAAGTCAATGGATATCTATATGGCAGAAATTGATACATTTGTGATTAGTCAGGGTGTCAGGGGTTATTGGGTAAAGGTTGGAGAATGAGGTTGAGAGGGAAAGATAGATTAGCCATAATTGAATGGCGGAGTAGACTTGATTGGCTGAATGGCCTAACTCTACTCCTGTTACTTATGACCTTATGAATTATGTCCTTATGACCTAATGGAAACATCTTCCCCACATCCACTCTATCCAGGAAATCGTCACCTGGTTTACCTCTAATATACAACAATAGGGCAATTATTGTATACATCCCCGATTTAAGATACTTTCAGGTATCCACCATTGTAACAGCTTCCTTGGGTTTTAGGTCTTCATGGCCTTCAGTCAGCCCAGATTATTGTGCATTGTCCTTCAGAGGGAGCTAGACAATGGAGTTTGACCACAGAAGTCATGAGTTTTGAGTTTAGGTTATTGCCACGCATACCGAGGTACAGTGAAAAGCTTTCGTTGTGTGCTAACCAGTCAGCAGAAAAACAATACATGATTACAATCGATCATCCATGGTGTACAAAGATACAGGATAAAGGGAGTAACAGGAATAAAGGGAGATGGTGCACTACCCAAACACTGATTCTGGTGCAACACCACCTCATGGATGGCCTACTGGCTCCGCTTATCATCACAGCACCCTCGGGCTATATTTGATCGGACTCTACTAGCTTTACCTTGCACTAAACGTTATTCTCTTGTCATGTATCTGTACATTGTGAATGGCTCGATTGCAATCATGTATTGTCTTTCAGCTGACTGGTTCCCACGCAACAAAAGCTTTTCACTCTACCTCAGTACACGTGACAATAACTAAACTGAACTGAGTATCGCTCAGGAACAGGCCCTTCGGCCCACAATTCTCTTACATCAATACTTTAAGCCAAACATTTCTGTTTTCAGTGAGAGACTATTTGCAGTTGTATATATTGCCACTGGCACGAAGCAACCCGAGGGTACGTCAGTGAAGCTTCCTGCAGTTTTTCTTCGAAGAGGGCAAGTTAATGGTTTTATTTTACTTTAGACTTTGTAGAGAAACAGGCCCTTGGCCCACCAGGTCTGTGCTGACCAGCGATCACCATACACCAACACTATCCTACACACTAGAGACAATGTAACATTACCAAAGCCAATTAACCTACAAACCTGTGTGGCTTTGAATGTGGGGAAAAAACGGAGCACCCTGAGAAAACCACGCGGTCACAGGGAGAACGTCCAAACTCCATCCAGACAGCCCCCATGGTCAGGATCGAACTTGGGTCTCTGCCGCCGTAAGGCAGCAGGTTTACCGCTGAACCACTGTATTTAAAGCAATTTAAAATTACTATATTAAAGTCAACTTAACCATCTTGCTTCCAAATGAAGTACCAACACAGGGAAATGGATATTTAAAAAGGTGCAGTTTCCACGGAGTTTTTGACAGATATTTAATCACTTGTTTACACACACCAAGGGAGTACATTTATAATGCAGGTAATGTTCTTTTGCTGGTACACAAAATTGCTGGGGAAACTCAGCGGGTGCAGCAGCATCTATGGAGCGAAGGAAATAGGCGACGTTTCGGGCCGAAATGTCGCCTATTTCCTTCGCTCCATAGATGCTGCAGCACCCGCTGAGTTTCCTCAGCAATTTTGTGTACCTTCGATATTCCAGCAATGTTCTTTTGCTTACAGGTGGTATTATTCTGTCACATGCAATGTGTCCTCCACCTTTCAATGTACGTGGCAAGCAATGTTTTACAGTTACTTTTAACTGACGTAATCAAATGGCAAGATCAAGCTCAGACTGGGCGATCGTTTCGCTGAACACCTTCGCTCACTCCGCCTTGGCCTATGTGATCTCATGGTCTCCAAACATTTTAACTCCCCTTCCCATACCCATACTGACCATTCTGTCCTGGGCCTCCTCCACTGTCAGAGTGAAGCCACACACAAATTGGAGGAACAGCATCTCATATTTCGCTTGTGGACGGCTTACAACCCAGCGGTATGAACGTTGATTTCTATAATTTAAATTAACCCTTGCATTCCCTCTCTCTCTCCCCCACCCTAGTTGCCCTCTAGTTCCACAGCTCACATCCTTACAGCCCTTCATTATCACCTCTCCCCAGCCAACAATGGGCCATTATGGGCTTCCCTAGTCATCTGCTGCCGCCCCTGCATTGTTCTGGCCTTTTCTTACATCCAGTTCTCTCCTCTCTACTTTCATTCTAAAGAAGGTAACGTCTCCCATCGTTTTTTTCCCCAGAGATGCTGCCTGACCCGCTGAGTTACTCCAGCTCTTTAAATTAATCTTCGGTTAAACCAACATTAGCAGTTCCTTTCTACACAACTAAAACCATATAGCGGCCAAATAAATTAGTCCTAGCAATGCACGGATCATTAATAGCTTTCACCGTTGATGAGTAACTAAATTTAGTGGTCTGACACTAATCCTTGGCTCATTATCACCTCCTTGAATCATTTGAATGTAAATTTCTCCATTAATGGAGTTGAACGTTTGTCTCCAGAAATTAATGGATATTAATGCAGCAACTTAACCATCTTGCTACCCTATAAAATACGATTGCTCATCACTGATTAAACACTTTTATATGAAATTGTGACCTACTGTTTCCATTGGACAGCTTGGAACAATTAACACCAAAGTAGCTTATTTTATTGCGTTAAGCTTGGCTGTGGACTGTGCGGACGAGATATAATGCATTTCCTGTTCCTAATTTACCTTAAATGTAATGGCTTACGAGGCCACTTAGAGGGTACTTAAAAAGCAGCTTCATTGGTGTGGTACTGGTATCGCACGTAGACTAAACTGGGTAAGCAAGAGAGGTATCCATGCCCAAACTACACAACTGAACTAGATGGGTTAACAATCCAAAGACAGACACAAAACGCTGGAGTAACTCAGCCGGTCAGGCAGCATCTGTGGAGAAAAGCAATAGGTGATGTTTCAGGTCGTGACCCTTCTTCAGACTGAGAGTCAGGGGAGAGGGGAATAGATGGTACTTAGGACAAATGAATGGAAGATATGCAGAAAGCATCAACAATGGCCAGAGAGCAGGAGGAATTACAGAGGGGGAGCAGGGAGAGAGGGCCTATCCCACTTGGCGATTTAAACTTTTTTTTTTTTAGGCAACTCCCGGCGACTGTCTTAGTCATAGGAGGTCACTGAAAAACGGCGATAACCTACATCATCCTGGCGACAACCTACGACAGCACCTATGTCAAGCTACGCCCACTGTCGCCGAAAGATTTTCAACATGTTGAAAATTTAGCGGCGCCCAGAAAGACGCTACAACTGAGGAGACTACTCCCGGCGACCACCGGTACACATGTGGTGACAAACTAGTCGCCTGTAGTTGCCTATAAAAATCACCTAAGTGGGACAGGTCCATTAGATTACTCTTGTCAGAGACAGGACTTTACTTTAGAGTATGCATACCTAGAGGAGATTTTGCACTGGAGCAGAAAATATCCAGCTGTTTCATGATCACCATTGCTTTCTAGGCATATTTAACCATTCCAATTTAAGTATCTCGCTGACTGCATTTGAACTGGAAATGTAAAGATTATTGTGCCTGATTATATCACCTTTTGAATGACCCTCTCTGCAGCAACTAGCTCCATAATTTGTCGCAATTCCACGAGGTTTTGCCAGTTGGAATATCTCTTCATCTCGATGTCTCAGCACTAAGTGGCACATTGACACATAATTCGCGGCACAGTGGTGCAGCGGTGGAGTTGCTGCCTGACAGCGCCACAAACCCGGGTTCCATCCTGACTGCAGGTGCTTGGTCTGTACGGAGTTTATACCTTCTTCCCGTGACCGCGTGGGTTTTCTCCAGGTGCTCCGGTTTCATCCCACACTCCAAAGACGTACAGGTTTTTCTAGATTAATTGGCTTTGGTAAAATTGGAAATTGTCCCCAGTGTGTAGGGAAGTGCTAGTGAACGGGGATCGCTGGTCAGCGTGGACTCGGTGGGCCGAAGGGCCTGTATCTCTAAAGCCTAAGTAAAGTCTCAGCAGTCATTAGTGGCTGACAGCATCAAAATATAAATAGTTGTTCGGTATTTAAATGGACCCCATATCTGAGGAAGAAGCACTGGCATTGGAGAGGGTCCAGAGGTGGTTTATGAAAATAATCCCTGGGGTGATTGGGTTGACATATGAGGAGCACTTGATGGCTCTGGGCTTGAACTCGCTGGAGTTTAGAAGGGTGAGGGGTGATCTCATTGAAATCTACTAAATAACAAAAGGCCTAGATAAAGTGGTGTTGAAAGGATGTTTCCAGTAGTGGGAGAGTCTAGGACTAGAGAGCACAGCCTCAGAATAAAAGGACGTACCTTTAGAATAGAGATGAGGAGGAATTTCTTTAGCCAAAGGGCGGTGAATCAGTGGAATTCATTGCCACAGATGACTGTGGAGTCCAGGATATTAGGTATTTTTAAAGCGGAGATCAATAGGTTCTTGACTAGTCAGAGCATCAAAGGTTACAGGGAGAAGGTAGGAGAATGGGGTTGAGAGAGAAAAATAGTAAGATTAAACGGGAACTTACCAGTTTGAAGTTTGATCGTTATTTTATGAGGAGTAACGTTGAGGGAATACGTGAAGAACCCCGCCAGGACACATGCGTGTCATTCTTCAAAGCAGCGGTGTGAAATCACAGATAACTGTAATGACTAAACATAGTAAGATTAGAGAAGAGATACCAGTTGAGTATATGATCAAGGGTGGGAGCGGAGGGCACGTATTCCCTCAACGTATACTCCATATAATAGTAAGTGTGTTACAATACAGAGACAATCATCTGTCGGGTAGGCCCTGAATTCTGTTTTTAGGCCTGCTGACCCCTGTCTGTTCTGTTTGACTAATTCATTGATGTGAAAAATTAAATTTCCAGATGAAATAGTCATGTTGTCCAGCCTTAGTTTCTGTAGCGACTGGACCCTTTGTGCCGTGACCAAGGCCATCAGCATGACTGTTTTCATAGTCAGTTTCTGTAGGGACAGAGCTGAAGCTGGAGACCAGTTTCTTAACATGGTCAGTACAATGCTCACATCCCATATTTGGGAGTACCTGGTTCTTGGGGGATTAACATTAAAAATGCCCCTCATGAGTTTGGTTACCAGGGGGTGTGTCCCAACAGAATGCCGCTCTGTTCCTTGCCACAGGTATGTTGACAGAGCACTTCTGGCGCAGTTGATGGCACTATGACTGAGCCTCTCATCGTAATGGAGGCTTGCCAGGAATTCCAGAACAGACGGGATGTTCATAGATCTGTGGGTGATGTTATTGTTGTGACAGTACATTTCCCATTTCTTGATGTACACCAAGTACTGTTTTTTGGTGGACTGTCTGTGGCCCGCTAAAATAATATCCACTGTTCGGTCCGTCAGTCCCAGGTGTAGTAGAGGTGCTTTCAAACTCTACAAATTAATAGGTTTATATAATTATGACATGGGTAACTTTCCCTTGTTGCGGGATGAACCAGTAAATTAGGTCTTTTCGGGATGGTGATGCATGGTTCTAATACCATGTCGAGTATCACCGGGAACCATGGTTGAGTAGGCCAATCGGGTACTATCAAAATACCAGAAGCAGAGTCTTGCTGTATTTTCCTTAATACCCGACTGATGAGGCAGAAAGGAGGGAATGCATAAATAAGCAATTTCCCCCAATGCAGCGAAAATGCATCTGTTGCCGCTGCCCCAGGGTCTGGTTCCCATGAAACATAATTCGATAACTGGTGATTGAGCCTGGATGCGAATAGGTCGATATCTGGTGTTCCATACCGTGCTGTAATTGCAGCAAATACATTTTTATCCAACATCCATTCAGTGTTTTCATTGAATTTGCGTGACCTGGTGTCTGCCACTAAATTTAGTTTACCTGGTAAGTAGGTAGCTGATATCCAAATATCTCTCTGGATACCTCAGCCACATTTCAATATTTCATGGAGTCTTTACTTTCCTAAATGCTTTAATCCGCAATTTCAACTAGTTTGATCATTAAATTGTTTAAGCCTATGTATATATTTTTGCAGATCATATAAAAGGTCCAACTCTTCCTCAGAAACATTGGCCCAGAGCTATAATCAATGTCTGCTCACAGACTTAATGGTTAATCATCTATTTTGGGATTTGAGCATTACATGGAAAAGAGAGACTCATGTGGCATGTAATGTCTTTGAGGATGTTCTGCTTTGTGTCACGTAGACTGCTGAGAAGATATTGCACTGCTTGTGTTCCCATTTTTCCTAAATTAGTACGAATTTACCCTAGCTGCGAGTTACAGGATATCAAATTATAAATATCAGCTTCTGTGCATAAGAAGCAATATGCATAAAATTTAACAAGACGAGCCACTCGCTTCAATTTTATAAGCCACATATTCAGTCCTTTTTCGGGGCAGTACATCCAGTTTTTTTTTTTTTTTTACAGCATCAAAACTACCATGTCATACCCTGTTATTTTGGAACTAAATATTGAAGCTTGTTGATTAATACATATTCCAACATACCTACTGTGGCTAGATTTATCATCATGGATATGATCTATTGCATCAACTTGCCAAGTCCTCAATAGTACTTTTTAAGTTTATCAAACAGAAGGCTAAAGCGGCTTTTTCACGGGGCGAGTTGACGCAAGATGTCACCAGAGTGAGGTGGTCGTGGTCCAGCACGAGTCTCGCACGATATAACGGGGGGTAGATAAAGAGTTCCCACGGTACTCGGCATTTCTGTTATTTGTGCGAGTGACTTGTCCGTCTCCCGAGCTTTCCCGTTAATCTTGAATGAACATCGTGAACTGTAGTGTTGTTAATCACGTGGCACAAATGATGTTACTTTGTTTTCACACACTATATTGGGGTTTTTCACACACTATATTCCTCCCTTGGTTGAATTGGCTCATTTGGAGACATGCCTATACTAAGTATTTTCGAGTACAGGATGGTGGTTATTTTCATTGACGCGCTGTATGCAGCAGCCCACTATGTGCATCGAGAACGCTTGCGTGAAGGCAGAAGGGTGAGATTAATTAAAAAGAGAATTAAGAGGAAGTCTCACTGGGTGAAGCCCATCTTTCAACGGAGACCTCAATTTGGACAATATGATCAGCTGCTTAATGTGCTGTGCGAAGAGGATAAAAGTGCATTCACAAACTTTGTCAGAATTTCACCCGAGCTCTTTAATGAGCTGAAGAATAATCTGTTTTTTTTTAGACAAATGTTGTTTGGTGTGATGCACCTTCTCTCAATATGTGCAAGAAGTCGTCTTTTTATTTTGTCAAATAGGAATAAAGACTTTGTCTCACATTGACCGTGATGGTTGTCTTATTTTATTATCTACTGAGAGGTGAAACTTTCAAACGTTTAACCAGTCAGTAGACAGACAATAAATAGTAACAATCGAGCCATAAATGGTGTATACATGGTGAAGGGAACAACGCTGTGTGCAAGATAATTTTTAAAATCATGCGAGGAATCGATCGGGTAGATGCACAGTCTCTTGCCCAGAGTAGGCGAATCGAGGACCAGATTACATAGGTTTAAGGTGAAGGGGAAATTATTTAATATGGATCTGATTAAATACTGTCAGTAGTAAACCCGATCAAAAACAACACCAGGACGTCTATTAAACACCAGAGATCCCAGTAAACACCCAGCCGAGACTTATTACAGGTCTAGTGGAAAGACCCAAAGCGCTGGAGCAACTCAGCGGGTCAGGCAGCATCGCTAGACAACATGGATAGATGATGTTTCGGGTCGGGACTCTTCTTCAGCGCTGAGTTACTCCCGCATATTGTGTCTTTCCAATGCAGATTAGCGTCTGCGATTCTTTGCTCCTGCATTACGGGGTCTATCTCGATTCCCGATAAAGTCTAAAACCCATCCTCCAGAGTTCTCAGCCCAGGGCGCCCATAAACAAGCCCTTAACTCCACACTGGGGACAGAGGCTGAGAGGTGTACAAAACCATGAGACGAACAGGCAGGGAAATAGACAGAGTCCAGGGTAATATATGTCCTTTGCCCACAGAGGGGATTCGAGGACCAGAGGGCATAGGTTCAAGGTGAAGGGGGAAGATCTAATAGGAATCTGAGTGAGGGGTAACATTTTCGCACAAAGGGTGGTGGGTGTATGGAACAAGCTGCCAGAGGAGGTAGTTGAGGCTGGGTCCATCCCTACATTTAAGAAACATTTAGACAGGTACATGGCTAAGACAGGTTGGGAGGGATATGGACCAGACGCAGGCAGATGGGACTAGTTTCGATGGGACATTTTGGCCGATATGGGCAAGTTGAGCCGAAGGGCCGGTTTCCACACTGTAACTCGATAAAGCCAGTGAGTATACGATCTAAGATAGTCTGAGGGTCTCGAATGAGGTAGGTAGTAGTTCAGGAATGCTCTGTGGTTGGTGTTAGGATGGTTCAGTTACATAAGTGCTCAAATGTAGGCACCGTTTTCACAGTGGAAGCTCCGAGACTGTGCAGCGGGCGATTGTCGTGTTGGCTGGGACTCCTGTTATCCATGCAGGGGATTGACCTCAGTCTGAAGAAGGCTCTCGACCCGAAACGCCACCCGTTCCTTCTCTCCAGAGATGCTGCCTGTCCGGCTGAGTTGCTCCAAGCAACTGGTGTCTATCTTAAAAGGACTGACCACCGGGATGGATGTCGGGGCTGGCGTGTTGCGTTTCACAGACCGAACTTCCAATTAATGGTAACAGATGGGCACTGAGGGAAGTCCCCCCCCCCCCCCTCTCTGTTTATCTGCCCTTTCTTTAACTTTTGTGCCTCTATGCAAGTATCTCGCGAGCCATCCCAGACTGCCCATTTCTGCTCCCCCTCATCTTTAATAACTACATTTCCCTAACAATTACTATCTTTGTTAGTTATAGGAGCAAAATTAGGCCATTCGGTCCATTAAGTCCACTCCGCCATTCAATCGCAGCTGATCTATCTCTCCCTCTCAACCACATTCTCTTGCCTTCTCCCCATAACCTCCTGACAGCCGCACTAATCAGGAATGTATCTATCTCTGCCCCTATTCTTCACCCTTTTGACAGTAGTTTTGTTTTATTGGAGACGCGGGAGACAGCGGATGCTGGAATACTGAGCAAAACACGAAATGCTGGAGGAACTCGGTGCATTTGTGTTTAAGAAGGAACTGCAGATGCTGGAAAATCGAAGGTACACAATAATGCTGGAGAAACTCAGCGGGTGTAGCAGCATCTATGGAGCGAAGGAAGTAGGCAACGTTTCGGGCCGAAACGTTGCCTATTTCCTTCGTTCCATAGATGCTGCTGCACCCGCTGAGTTTCTCCAGCATTTGTGTGTGTGGGTGGGAGTAGGGGGGAGGGGGGGGGGGGGGGGGAGAGAGATAAGGCAGCCTGAAGAAAGGGTCGCCTGTCCATTTCCCTCCGTAGATGCTGCCTGGCCCGCGGAGTTCCTACAGACTTAGAAACTGCTTTAGACAAAAAGAGACACAAACTGCTGGAGTAAAATAGCTCAGCAAGTGAGGTACCTGAACACTCAAAAATGAAAAAGAATGAAAATGTGATTATTTCACCTCCCTTCAACTATTTTGTGTTTCAGCATGAGAGGGATTATAACATTAGAGACATTCATCTTGTAGTGATGTGTTAATGAAGAATTGCAGACATCAATCTGATAGTAAAAAATATATTTATTTAACAATGAGGTAAAACAAGCACTGACAATCAAACTGCTCAGTTACTCACCGTTCGCAGGAGTTCCCACGGTATCCGCAAGAGTTATTACGGATATCGCACGGATATCGCACTGGCCACTATGTTCATACAATGTTGCAATGCTTACCCACAAGTGTACAAGTCACTCTTGGAGAAATTCAAACTTTCTTGAATTTTCTCCCGAGTGACCAAGATACACGATTACCTGCCGTTAGCGCCACGGTGGTCCACGAATGCCGTACTGTTATCGCACGGGGTTCCAACGATGTTAAACTCTGGTTCACTCTTGCGTCAAGTCGCCCCGTGAAAAAGCCACTTAAGGCTGCCTAGCTGGATCTCAGTCTTGATCTGGATGTTGTGACTGTTCCTTTGTTGTCATTGTCCCTTCATTGTCCTTGGGTCTAAAACCTTGACTGCAGTTTGAATATCTTCTCTGTAAAGATCTCTGTTCATCAGAATATTTGAGGGATCAGCTGTGGTGAATAATGTTGGATTCGCTAAAATGTGCAACACTTGCAAATGTTAGATTTGAAGTGAAATCACTTTTTAAGTAACTAAATTTCAATGACATTTATTTAAGGCAACTAGGTGTTTGTATCATTTCTCACAATTTAAAAATTCCATTTGCATTGCCTTAATAACTTTGCCAAAGAAAGGGTATTTACTTCTTTAATGTTTGATTCTCCATCAGATAAAATGCTCTGTTTCTTGATGTAAGATACCCAATTGTGTTTGCACAGAGTGGAACAACACAAGTTCCAATTGGGGACAATTAGGACATCTACTGATTTGGCCATCGTGATATATCTGTTATTATTGGACAGGCAGTAACAAGTCAATGTTTAGTGTGGATTTCTGAATAAAGTTGCAATGTTGAAGTGGTCGTATTCAGGTCGTGTATTGTGAACTGGGCATTTTGTACTTGCAGTGCAGAGAATGTTTGGCTGTGTAATACATGGAATATATAAATTGTCTTGTAAGAAAAGATTTGGACTTGATTTTGGCCGTGTGAGAGGAGATGATTGAAACATATAAGATCCCTGTGGATTTGAAGTGTCAGTGGGGAATGCTTTGTGGAAGAACTTGCCACATTCCCCCTTGCATTCAGAAACACTTAAATATTTCTGACTTTCAGACTTTCCAAAAGAGTCGTAATATTAAAATATTTTAACATAAAACCAATCAATTAAAATGGAAAATAACTAATACCTGAGACCCTCGCACCCATTCCTCTCCATTGAAAATATGTTTTTAGAGGTTTCCTATTTCTCTGCACCTGGTATTGGTTTATTATTGTTGTGTACCAAGATACAATGGAAAATCTGTTTTGTGTGCAATGCAGGCAAATCATACTACACATGAGTACATAGAGTAGTTCAACAAAGGAAATAGACAGCAGAATGTTAATAGTGCAGCAACAGAGAGTGCAGATTTTTTTTTAAAAAGGTACGAGGGCTATGCCAAGGTATTTTGGGACATCAAGTATATGAGAAGTCCTCTCAGTGGTCTGAAAACAGTTGGGTTGAAGCTATTATTGAATATATGGTATGTGCTTTCAATCTTTTGTATCTTCTGCCTGAGGGAGGGGGGGGGGGGAGAGAGAGAATTACCTGTGTGAGATCCTTGATTATGTGGATAAATGTGAGGTTATCCACTTTGGTGGCAAAAACAGGAAAGTAGACTATTATCTAAATGGTGGCCGATTAGGAAAAGGGGAGATGCAACGACACCTGGGTGTCATGGTACACCAGTCATTGAAAGTAGGCATGCAGGTGCAGCAGGCAGTGAAGAAGGCGAATGGTATGGTAGCATTCATAGCAAAAGGATTTGAGAATAGGAGCAGGGAGGTTCTACTGCAGTTGTACAGAGTCTTGGTGAGACCACACCTGTAGTATTGCGTACAGTTTTGGTCTCCAAATCTGAGGAAGGACATTATTGCCATAGAGGGAGTGCAGAGAAGGTTCACCAGACTGATTCCTGGGATGTCAGGACTTTCATATGAAGAAAGACTGGATAGACTCGGCTTGTACACGCTGGAATTCAGAAGATTGAGGGGGGATCTTATAGAAACTTACAAAATTCTTAAGGGGTTGGACAGGCTAGATGCAGGAAGATTATTCCCGATGTTGGGGAAGTCCAGAACTAGGGGTCACAGCTTAAGGATAAGAGGGAAGTCCTTTAGGACCGAGATGAGAAAAATCATTTTTCACACAGAGAGTGGTGAATCTGTGGAATTCTCTGCCACAGAAGGTAGTTGAGGCCAGTTCATTATTGGCTATATTTAAGAGGGAGTTAGATGTGGCCCTTATGGCTAAAGGGATCAGGGGGTATGGAGAGAAGGCAGGTACGGGATACTGAGTTGGATGATCAGCCATGATCATATTGAATGGCAGTGCAGGCTCGAAGGGCCGAATGGCCTACTCCTGCACCTATTTTCTATGTTTCTATGTTTCTATGATACACCATTGCCAAATTGTGTTGGCCAGATGTCACATGATGTCGATTTGTTTCCACCCATATGGTTGATATATGCTACCAGGGTGGTGTTGTCAATTTGTAGTCTAACATGCTGGTGATATAACCCAGAACAATATGACTTAAGGCCATGGAATGCACTTAACATTTCCAGGTAGTTTATGCCCAGTGTTTGTAATAATGATGCCTCCTGTGCATTCCATCTCCCCCACAGCTGGAGATGGAATTGGTAGCTCCCCAACCAAGTGCACTGGCATCAGTTTGTAGTACCATAGACGGGTTGCTGATAATGATTGGATTGGAACAATGCCTAATGTTATCTTTCCACCATTTTAGTTCCATTATGGCCTCTGTTGGTAGCTTCATTGGTCTGTCAAAATGACCACCATAAATTTTGATTGCTCGTATTTTAGCCCTCTGTAAATTTTGATTGCTCGTATTTTAGCCCTCTGTAAATTTTGATAATGTAAAGGTCCGAATTGTGTGGCTGGAAACGCAGCCACTATTTTGCCAATTATTCTTGTTACCAGTCTGATGGATGGTTTAGTGATGTCAATGATTTTGCTGCAAGCCTCTATTAAGGCTGTAACCTTTTCTTTCGGCAAAGTCACTGACATGTGAACTGAGTTAATGGTGAACCCCAGATAATCCATTGTGTTAAATAACATCGGTGGTCACCTCTTATGGGTACTGTATAGTAAGCATCTTTTAAATCGATGCTTGCCATGTAGTAACCTTTGGAAATCAATTGCTTAGCAGTAACAAAGGTTTCCATCTTGAAATGAATATATTGTACGAAAGTGTTCAAATTAGTCAAATCCATGATGATGCGGCAACTACCATCTTTCTTGTTTATGATAAATATTTTGGACACGAATTCCTGTGATTCGTGTTGGGTTTTCTCAATTACTCCTTTTTTATAAAGCCGCTGTAGTTCAGCATGCGCTTTTGATTTTTCTTTGCCTGTAAGCATGAACATTCGGTTCGGTACATGCTGAACTGGAGGGTTATGTTTTTGTATAAATTCTATGGTATAACCCTATACTGCTTAAAATATAAGTGTCGGTAGTTAACTTATTCCATGCATCCAGATAGAATTGTAATCTCCCACCAACCTCGTAAGGAACCAGACCCACCTACCTCCAGGTTACTAGTGGTAGGTTTGTTACTTTTTCGGCATCCTCCGTGGACGTTGAGGCGCCGGTGTCTGGATCTGTAGTTGGGTCGGTGTTGAGGATTAGCGCATTTCCCAGGAAGGCCGGTCTGGGCCATGGCCTAAAAAAGACCGATGTTGAGTGTTCCTGGCCTTCGAGCTTTCACCAGTTTGTCTTGGCCGACTGGTGGTGCGTAGGGGTGCTGTTTCTGGCTGAAGTAGTTTTTAGAGGTTGCTTTAATGAACCCCAGGGTTTTAGCCTCTTCGTCAAATTCTTTTCCCTGTTTGGATAAGTCGCCTCCAAATAGTAATATTGGTGGTTTGGAGGTTCCAGGTTTGCATAGGCCTGCATATTAGAGTCTAAAGCCGGTTGGATGGCACTCTTCCTAATACTATTTAACTCGTATTGGGAGTTGAAAAATAAAGCCAGTGCATCCTGGTGATCTTGTGTCATGTCTTTTTTGTTTATTGTGCGGGCGAAAGCCGTAATTCCCGCTGTTAGGACTTTCAGAACTTTCTGTAGTTTCAAGTCCCTGGCTCTGATTGAGGCTCCGACGTTTCCAAATACACTGGTTGACACTGGGAACATTCAGTGATTTGCAGTTCCCTGGTGGTAAGTGTCTTGCTGTGGTGTCCAATAATGCCTGTCCTTATAGCTGGTTGAATGACATGTAGTCGATACTTGCAGCTATTTTAGGCTCCAGGTTTTGGCCAGTTTGGTCGGGTTGAATGAACTGGGACACCATATCCAATAGGTTTTCTTGCACCCCATGCACACTAGGGGTATGTTCTGCACACCCCTCTTCAGGGTCAGCCCAGAATTGACCCACCGTACTCCCCTCTGATGAGGGAGAAACACTGTGCAGCCCAACAAGAGGTACTGCTGTAGGACTTACTAGCTGCCCACTGTGACAAGTCTCCATCTCCCGGAGCCTGCCACTTTGGAGTACTTGCTCCAACAGCCGCTCCAACTGGCTCCAATGCTCTCGGGCACTGGCCACTCGCGGCTGTTCCTGTTCCTCAAGCAGCTCCAACCGGCTCCAATGCTCTCGGGCACTGGCCGCTCGCGGCTGCTCCTGAAGCTGCTCCAACCGGCCCTAATGCTCACGGGCACTGGCCGCTCTCGCGGCTGCTCCTGCTCCTCAAGCCGCTCCAACCGGCCCCAATGCTCACGGGCACTGGCCGCTCGCGGCTGTTCAAAGTCGGACTCATCGGAGTCAACGACTCTGTTAGTTTTTTGCTTCGCTTTACCGCCCGGCCGTGGCCGGTGCGGGAGTGAAGTCGGGCACAGCTGTTCCCATTACGAGAGATTGGCGTGTCGTTGGCTGCTGGCTGCCCGCAACTCCGCGGTTCTCCCCAGCCAGCTTTTTCGCAGCCTTCTTGTTTCTCGTGGATCTGTCCATGCCTCCACCTGTGAAGTAAGTGGAAAGAACGCAGGGTCTCCTTACCTGCTATTCCCGGCTTTCAAATTCTGCCGCTAAGGTCGTTCCCCCTGCTGTGACTCGTTGCAATGCGTGTAGCGATATGACACGCATGCTTCCTGGCGGGGTTCTTCACATAGTCACTCACGTGACTCTGAAGTAAAATAGATCAGCCATGATCGAATGGTGGAGCAGATTCAAAGGGTCAAATTACCTAATTCCACCTCCCATGCTTTACGATCTCATGATCTAATGAGATTGCTCAATAAGTTTCAGTTTTGCCCTCATCAAACACTGAGTTCCTACAAAAAATTCCAGTTGTGACTAGTATTTTATTGGGTTGAGGTGTGTATATGTATGTTGTAATTTATTGAGTGAGTTGTCAGCTCAAATCCCGAACTATAAAATCGCTCAACCAAATGTTTCACTATTTTGTAATAATGCTATTTGTAACACTATATTCAGCACTATTATTATATATATTTTTGCACTACCTGTTGTACTTATGTATGGCTTGATTGTTTAGTTTGGGTTTAGTTTAGAGATACAGCGCGGAAACAGGCCCTTCAGCCCACCGAGTCCGCACCGACCAGCAATCCCCGCACATTATCACCACCCGACACACAATTTTAGGGACAATTATACATTTATACCAAGCCAATTAATCTACAAACCTGTACGTCTTTGGGGGGTGGGAGGAAACTGAAGATTTCAGAGAAAACCCACGCAAGTCATGGGAAGAACGTACAAATTGCGTACAGACAGCGCCTGCAGTCAGGATGGAACCCGGGTCTCTGGCGCTGTAAGGCAGTAGCTCTACCACTGCGCCACCATGGCACCATGTATTCATGTATGATTTGACTGGATAGTATGAAAAGGTTTTTTTGCTGTATCTCGATACATGTGACAATAATAAATCAATACTATTACCAATTTCCTGATTAATCTGCAGTAATGTGACAAAGAAACTATACGGTGAACTGATTCCATGTCATTAACATAGTTAGCTGTCATGCACTACATTCCATATGTTCAAATTGAAAGCTTGTCCTATGATTTATCTGATTGTTAAATTAGTGCAGAAATAACGATAGTACATCTGAACCAATAAATCTGTCTCTAAACTTGCTGCCTACATTATATTCCGATATTTACTCGATAAGATCTTAACAGAAGTCCACATGTTGCATAGGAAGGGACATGTAACATTTAGCTGTTAGCTCTTTTCACAATCATTACTGCTGAAACCTGGGCAAACAAATAAAAAAAAGCAATCCTTCGACCGTTTTCTATCAGTCAGATCTCTGACTTATCACTTGCGCATCATAAAGAACAAACATATGAAATGAAAGCAGGATTTGACCCAAAAGATCCTCAAGGTTGTTCTTCCATTTATTAGAATCGTGGCTGAGCCTTGCCCATGTTTACTTTTAATTCTCATCTCCTTTGATTCCCTAGAGTCTAAAAATCTCTCGTAGTCATCGAGTCATTGAGTCATCGGAAACAGGTCCATCAGCCCAACCTGCTCATGACGATCAAGATGCCTCATTTACACTAGTCCCACCTGCCTGTGTTTCGCCCATATCCCTCTAAACCTTTCCTATCCATGTACCTGTTGAATTGTCTTTTAAATGCTGTTATAGTACCTGCTTCAATTACAGTACATCATCTGGTAGCGTGTTCCATATACCCACCACTCTCTGTGTGAAAAGGTTGTCCCTCAGGTTCCTATTAAATCTTTCACCTCTCACCTATGACCTTTGGATCTTGATTCCCATACTTTGGGTAAAATACTCTGCATCTACCCTATCTGTTCCTTATGATCTTATACACCTCTCTAAGATTACCCCTCATCTTCCAGCGCTCCAAGGAATAAAGTCATAACCTGCTCAACCTCTCCCTATAGCTCAGGCCCTGAAGTCCTTGCAACATCCTTGTTAATCTTCTCTGCACTCAACCAACCAGACACCTAAATCTAAACCTAATATAAAGGGCCATGGAACCTCATCGCTTTGAAATAAAGTGTTCCAAAGTTCCTCAACTTTCTTTTTTTAAATGTCTCTTCATCTCAGTCATAGATATCTGAACCCTTAAAAAATGGCCCTTTGCTTTTGTCCCTTCGCACAGAAGAAATGTCTCCCAGCGTTCACCCCGATCAGGAAGTTCCGTTTATTACAAGTAAATGTCATCAATGAAATGTCGAGAACCAGGGGACGTAGATTTAAGGTCAGGGGGGAAAGATTTAACAGGAACCTGAGGGGTAACTTTTTTTACACAAAGGATGGTGAGTGTATGGAACGAGCTGCCAGAAGTGGTAGTTGAGGCAGGTACTATCATAACATTTAAAATACATTTAGGCAGACACATGGATAAGATAGCTTTGGAGGGTTATGTGCCAAGCAGGGCCATGTGAGACTGGTGTAGATGGGGCATGTTGGTGGGTGTGGGCAAGTTGGGCTGATGGGCCTGTTTCCACACTATATGGCTATGATTCAGTGAAATCATTCCTCCTTCTGCTCAACTTCAGTGTATATAAACTAACTGATAGTTCACACGGACATGTCAGGGTTAACCTTCCTCTACCAAATTGGGCGACACATTATATTAAAAATATCCGGAACCTTCTCAACTTATTGCAACATGGTCATAATAATAACATGGTTATGTTTTAGGAATAACCTTCCAGAGTCCTAGACCAACAATCTCACGCCACCAGTTCACTTGTCCCCAGATGCGGGTTGTTAGGTCATCATGTACATGAAAATTAAACCAATATAGTTTAGATCTGCAGACCTTAAAACGACTTGGCCACTGTAAAAAATCAATTGATTCACTAACACCAGTCGAGAAACAAAATCTGCATTCCTTGCACAGATTGACCTGTTAATGACTGCAGGCAAGCAAAATCAAAATGTTGCAGATGCTGCAACACTGAAATACAACCAGCAACTGATCTATTACCTGCCACGCTTTGTCCTGCCTCTCCTCTCCTCTGCTTGTTCTCCCATCCCCCCCCCCCGCCCCCATCCATCCCAACAATCAGTTTGAAGACGGTGGCGCAGCGGTAGAGTCGCTGCCTTACAGCGCCAGAAACCCGGGTTCGATCCTAACTACGGTGCTGTCTGTACAGAGTTTCTACGTTCTCCCCGTGACCTGCATGGGTTTTTCTCTGGGTACTCCGGTTTCATCCCACATTCCAAAGACGTTCAGGTTTGTAGGTTAATTGGCTTCTATAATTTGTAAATTGTCCCTAATGTATAGGATAGAGCAAGTGTACCAAGATCGCTGGTCAGCGCGGACTCGGTGGGCCGAAGGGCCTGTTTCCGTGCTGTATCTCTAAACTAAACTAAACTAAAGATACTGGCCCAAATTCTCACCTATCCATTTTCTCCAGGGATGTTGCTTGATCTGCTGAGTTACTTCAGTACTTTGTGTCCTTAATTGATCTAAACACCCTGCAGTTCAAGCAGGATCTGTGGTGAGAGACTCAAAGTTTACATTTAAGTTCAAATACCTTATATTCAGACCATCATAGGGCCATTAGCTTAAATTGTTTACTCCATTTTGTTTTATCTCCATTGACGCTTGCCTGGTATCATTTTTGACACAGTATTAAAGTCCAATGAAACAGGGCAAGCCTCCCAGTTAGCCCAAAAACTAAGGTTAATAAACCTGCTGAAGAAATAATATAGTCATAGAGCATGGAAACAGGCCCTTCGGTGCAACTCGCCCATGCCAAGACAGCCTGTGTATGATGTCCCATTTGCCAACATTTGGCCCATATCCCTCTAAACCTATCTTATCCATTTACAATAGGTGCAGGAGTAGGCCATTCTGCCCCTCGAGCCATTCAATGTGATCATGGCTGATCATCCCCAATCAGTACCCCGTTCCTGCCTTCTTCCCATATCCATTGACTCCACTATCATTAAGAGCTCTGTCTAGCTCTCTCTTGAAAACATCCAGAGAACCAACCTCCACCACCTCTGGGGCAGAGAATTCCACACTCACAACTCTGTGTGAAAAGGGTTTTCCTCATCTCTGTTCTAATTCGCTTACCCCTTATTCTTAAATTGTGGCCCCTGGTTCTGGACTCCCACAACATCGGGACATGTTTCCTGCCTCTAGCATGTCCAAACGTTTAATATTCTTATATTTCAATATATGTTTCAATAAGATTCCCTCTCATCCTTCTAAATTCCAGGGTATACAAGCCCAGCCGCTCCATTCTATCAACATATCACAGCTCCCGCCATCCCAGGAATTAAACTTGTAAACCTACGCTGCACTCCTTCAATAGCAAGAATGACCTTCCTCAAATTGGGAGAACAAAACTGCATACAATACTCGGGTGTGGTCTCACTAAAGCCCTGTACAACTGCAGAAGAACCTTTTTGCTCCTATACTTAATTCCTCTTGTTATGAAGGCCAACATGCCTTTTGCTTTCTTCACTGCCTGCTGTACCTGCATGATTACTTTCAGTGACTGATGAACAAGGACCCCCAGATCCCGTTGTACTTCCCCTTTTCCCAACTGGACTCCATTTAGATAATAATCTGCCTTCCTGTTTTTGCCACCAAAGTGGATAACCTCATATTTATCCATACTAAACTGCACCTGCCATGCATCTGCCCACTCACCCAACCTGTCCAAGTCAGCCTGCATCCTCATAGCATCCTCCTCAAAGATCACACTGCCACCCAGCTTTGTGTTATCTGCAATTTTACTGATGTAACTTTTAATCCCTTCATCTAAATCATTAATGTAAATTGTAAATAGCTGCGGTCCCTGCACCAAGCCTTGCGGTACCCCACTAGTCACTGCCTGCCATTCTGAAAGGGACCCGTTAATCCCTACTCTTTGTTCCCTGTCTGCCAACCAATTTTCTATCCATGTCAGCACCCTACCCCCAATACCATATGCTCTAATTTTGCCCACTAATCTCTTATGTGGGACCTTATCAAATGCTTTCTGAATGTTCCTTGTCCATTTTCCTAGTTACATCCTCAAAAGATTCCAGAAGATTAATGAAGCATGATTTCCCCTTTGTGAATCCATGCTGACTCGGACCGATCCTGTTACTGCTATCCAAATGTGCTGCTATTTCATCTTTTATAATTGACTCCAGCATCTTCCCCACCACCGATATCAGTCTAACTGGTCTATAATTCCCTGTTTTCTCTCTGCCGCCTTTCTTAAAAAGTGGGATAACATTAGCTACACTCCAATCCACAGGAACTGTTCCTGAATCTATAGAACATTGGAAAATGATCACCAATGCATCTACAATTTCTAGAGCCACTTCCTTAAGTACCCTGGGATGCAGACCATCAGTCCCATCAGTCTACCCGACACCATTTCCTGTCTAATATGAATTTCCTTCAGTTCCTGTCACCCTAGATCCTCTGGCCACTAGTTTATCGGGGAAATTGTTTGTGTCCTCCTTAGTGATAATGGATCCAAAGTACCTGTTCATCTTGTCTGCCATTTCCTTTTCCCCCCATAATAAATCCACCTTTTTTGGTCTTCAAACGTCCAGCTTTGGTCTAAACTAATTGTTGCCTCTTCACATACCTAAAGAAGCTATTTACTATCCTCCTTTATATTCTTGGCTGGCTTACCTTCGTACCTCATCTTTTCTCCCCGTATTGCCGTTTTAGTTATCTTCTGTTGCTCTTTAAAAGTTTCCCAATCCTCTGGCTTCCCGCTCATCTTTGTTGTTATACTTCTTCTCCTTTATTTTTATACTGTCCCTGACTTCCCTTGTCAGCCACAGTCGTCCCTTACTCCCCTTGGAATTTTTCTTCCTCTTTGGAATGAACTGATCCTGCACCTTCTGTATTGTTCCCAGAAATACCTGCCATTGTTGTTCCACTGTCATCCCTGTTGGGGCATCTTTCCAGTCAATTTTGGCCAGCTCCTCCCTCATGGCTCCATAGACTTTTAAATGCTGTTATAGTACCTGCCTCAATTACGTTCTCTGGCAACTTGTTCCATACACCCACCACGCACTGTGAAAATGTTTCCCCCTCATCTTCCAATTAAATATTGTCTCTCTCACCTTAAACCTATGTCCTCCGGTTCTTGTACCTCCTTCCTGGGTGAGAGGGTAGAGGGATCATGGATTGTCCTACCAAATGTAGGATGGTAAAGGAGGATCAAAGGAGAGATCACGCCGACTGTTAATCCTCTTGCAGCATTCCGATGTTGTGATAAATTTTATTTGGGATACAGCATGGAAACAGATTCTTCGGCCTACCATGCCAACCACTGAGCACCAATTCAAGTTCGACGTTATCCCACTTTCTCATCCACTCCCTACACATTAGGAGTAATTTACAGAGGCCAATTAATCTACACACTCACATGTCTCTGGGATGTGGGAGGAATCTGAGGGAAACCCGAGTACATGCAAACTCCACACAGGCAGCACCCGATATCAGGATCCGATCCGTGTCTTTTGTGCTGTGAGGCAACTGCCCTACCAGTTGCACTGTCCTGGCACAACGTTCTCTGTAGTCATATCTGATATCCCTGTTTAGTTCAGAGCTACAGCGTGGAAACAGGCCCTTCAGCCCACCGAGCCCATGCAGAGCAGTGATCGGCGCACACTATCCTACACGCACTAGGGACAACTTACAATTTTTTACCAAGCCAATTAGCCTACAAATCTGCATGTTTTTGTTGCATTTTATTGTGTATTTCTTGGAACATTTTTGCTGACAGGCTAGAACATAACATTTAGATCTGGTACAATGGGCGTTTCGCTGTCAAGTTAAAGATGATTAATTTGAGCAATAAAGTGGAAAATGACATTCCAGTCAATGCAATCCAATCAGAATAGATGTGTGAGTTGAACAACAGCCACAATGTTGGGATGGTATGTACAGGCAGATATATACAATATTACCTCCAAAACCTGATTTACCCATTCTACCCAACAATCTACATTGATTTCTCTATCTTCAAGTAACCCTTGCATTCCCTGTCCCTCCCCTCCCCCCCCCCCCCACCTAAGTTGTCATACTTGTTTTACTGTTGTCCTGTTGAGTTTCATTGTTTGTATTAACTCATTATCACCTATCCCACAGTCAACAATGGACCATTGTGGGCTCCACATTTCCTTGATTGTCGTTCCAGTGCAGAACGGGGTGATCCCTTGCTGGGGAACGCTAGAGAAGAGCTCCGATCACTGGCCTGCTGCCTATAACATCCTGAAGCCTCGGTCTGTGGAGCTTCTAGCAGCAGGCGTGGAGCGTACTTACCATCGCGGAGCGGGCCGATCCCTTACCGGGGATCGTCGGAGAAGAGTTCCGAACGCCGGCCGAACATCCTGAAGCCGCGGTCTCCGGTAAGGAAGTGGCCGATTCGGGAGTGTCTTCGATCACCCCGACGAGAGGGCTTGCACATCGGGCCGTCCGTTGCCGCGACTACGGAGGGTCATGGCCCCCGACCACAGGTGAACAAATGGAGGAAGACTGATTGAACTTTATTGCATTTCATCACAGTGAAGAATGCTGTGGTGGATGTTTATGTTAAATTCTATTGTGTATTAGAAACATAGAAACATAGAAAATAGATGCAGGAGTAGGCCATTCGGCCCTTCGAGCCTGCACCGCCATTCGATATGATCATGGCTGATCATCCAACTCAGTATCCATCCCTGCCTTCTCTCCATACCCCCTGATCCCTTTAGCCACAAGGGCCACATCTAACTCCCTCTTAAATATAGCCAATGAACTGGCCTCAACTACCTTCTGTGGCAGAGAATTCCACAGATTCACCACTCTCTGTGTAAAAAATGATTTTCTCATCTCGGTCCTAAAAGACTTCCCTCTTATCCTTAAACTGTGACCCCTAGTTCTGGACTTCCCCAACATCGGGAATAATCTTCCTGCATCTAGCCTGTCCAACCCCTTAAGA
The DNA here is from genome assembly GCF_010909765.2 of Amblyraja radiata. Classification (NCBI taxonomy): domain Eukaryota; kingdom Metazoa; phylum Chordata; class Chondrichthyes; order Rajiformes; family Rajidae; genus Amblyraja; species Amblyraja radiata. The sequence goes on along the minus strand of NC_045960.1, from coordinate 26,797,292 downwards.
ATTTTGTAAGTTTCTATAAGATCCCCCCTCAACCTTCTGAATTCCAGCGTGTACAAGCCGAGTCTATCCAGTCTTTCTTCATATGAAAGTCCTGCCATCCCAAGAATCAGTCTGGTGAACCTTCTCTGTACTCCCTCTATGGCAACAATGTCTTTCCTCAGATTAGGGTATTGTGTTCTTTTTAATTGTATGGCTGCATGGTAATTAATTTCACTGTACCTTAATTGGTGCATGTGACAAATAAATGTGAACCTTGAACCTTGATCTTCCATTCATTTGTCCCAATCACCATCTATATCTCTCATTCCCCTTTCTCCTGACTCTCAGTCTGAAGAAGGGACCCGAAACATCGCCTATTCCTTTTCCTCCAGAGATGCTGCCTGACCCGCTGAATTACTCCAGCATTTTGTGTGTGCGTTCTGTTGCAATGATCATTTGCAAATGTCGCCCAGTTGCACAAGCCTGCCCGAGATTGGGGGCAGGTGCGTTTTAAAACCACTGATGAAACCACTAGTGATTTTGTTGCACTAATGTAAAATACCGATGTGGTTGTTTTCACATCACAAAGGATGAAAACATATTTTGTGTAATTGTTATCTAGCATCACTTAATTATTTTTCGAAGTAGACACAAAATGCTGGGTTCATGGGGCTGTCTCACTGTACGAGCTCATTCAAGAGCTCCCCCTAGTTAAAAAAAAAATCAAACTCGTGGAAGCACGTAGAATGTACGTAGCGGGTACGTCCGAGCTCGGGATGTCTCTTAGCAGCTCGTAACGCTAATGGTAGGTACTCAGGAAACGCGGTAATCTCGGGAAGACTCGTGAAGATTTTTCAACATGTTGAAAAATGTCCACGAAAAATGTCGTAGGTTGTTGCTTGTGTGGTCGTAGGTTGTCGTAGGTGTGGTCGTGGGTGGACTTCCTAATGGGTACCTACGAGCGGCCATTACCGTAAATCTCCGAGTTCGAATCAGGGCAAATTCGGGAGAGCTCTTGAATGAACTCGTACAGTGGGACAGGGCCATAACTCAGCATGCCAGACAGCATCTGCCTTCCTACACTTAATTATTATTATGGGATACAAACTAATATCAAGCAATTGGGAAATTCACAGTGAACGTCAAGTAGATGTCTTGTATTAAAGGAATCTCTACAGTCTAGGGCAGAGTAATAGTTTTTAGGGAATTTATTTAATATTTCCTGTTCCAACAACAGAAGAAGCAGCAATTGCAAAGGAGGATAAATAGTGTAGAAATGTGAATATAACTTTTAAATAGAGTCAGTCGTCAAAATGAATCTGAAAATGTAAGTTCTAATATATAACACATAAAACATTATTCACTGAGAATACATGATCTCAGGCTTGGAGATGCCTTGCTAAATGCAACAATGATACCTTGCCCTTATGTTGACCTGTGTTCAACCCCGTTTCTTTTTAAACAAAGAATGTCGGCGGTTGAGGGGAGACTTGATAGATGTATATAAAACTACGGGAGGCACAGAGAGGGTAGACAGTCAGAACCTTTAATTCCCAGAGTGGAAATGTCCAACACTAGAGGGTTTAGCGATAAGGTGAGAGGGGGAAAGCTTTTTATTACACAGAGAGTGGTGGGGGCGTGGAACATGCTGCCAGGGGTGGTGGTGGAGGCAGATACGACAGTGGCATTTAAGTGACTTTTAGATAGGCACATGGAAGTGCAGAGAATAGAGAGTTATGGGTCATGTACAGGCAGATGAGATTATTTTAACTTGGCATCATGTTTGGTATAAACATTGTGGGCCCGAGGGCCTGTGCTGCACTGTTCTATGATCGAGTACACCCACATGTTACAAGTGTGATGAATAGGAGAGACCACTCAGATCAATTCTGACTTGTTACATCAGCATTGTCTGTTCACGGATCAGAAATATACAGTTGAGTGGTTCCCAATATTGAAGTAAATGGCTAAAATTACTTTGGCATTATACTCCGCTGATAGCCAGGACACTGATGGCAGGAGAAAGCCATTATACAGTATAGAGAACATTGTAGGAAAGAACTGCAGATGCTGGTTTAAATGAAAAATAGACACAAAATGTTGGAGTAACTCAGCGGGACAGGCAGCATTTCTGGAGAGAAGGAATGGGTGACGGTCATTGCTTGTCGTAGTTTGTCGCGGGTGGACGTAGGTTGACTTTAGTTGTCGTAGGTTGTTGCTTGTGTGGTCGTAGGTTGTCGTAGGTGTGGTCGTGGGTGGACTTCCTAATGGGTCACCGGTTGCCTTTAGCTTGCTGTAGCTTGACGTTGACCAGGTGGTAGATTGTCGTAGCTTGTCATAGATATTGTCGTGGGGGGGGGGGGGTCCTGTCACTGCTTTTTCGGCGACCTGCTACCATTGTGATAGTCGCCGAAAAAATTGCCTAAGTGGGACAGGCACTTCTCCGTATATTCAATTCAATTCCATTCAATTTAAAAACTTTATTGGCATGATAAAAAAAAACATTGTTATATTGCCAAAGTATAAAACATGACATACATATTTAAAATGCATAAGTATAAATACAAGTATACAGTGCATGGATAGATATGTCCCTGTACATAAACTCGCAATAGGCCTATAGCCCTTTATTGATTGCTACACGTTCTTGCAGCTGTAAGCAGTACAACACAATAGCAAGTTTAGCAAATCAATATTAATTTCTTAGTGTTAGTTAATGTCAATTAGTGTGTGCGTACATATATTCACTCTGCAGGACCTATTCCCAACCAATACTTGTCCTAACATACCCTGTTTTAGATACCATGTTTGCAGCGAATTGTGGACGCAGCCCAGACCATCACACAAACCAACCTCCCTTCCATTGACTCCATTTATACCTCGCGCTGCCTCGGCAAGGCCAGCAGAATAATCAAGGACGAGTCGCACCCTGGCCACTCCCAATAGCTCGATTGTAATCATGTATCTATCTATACACTGTAAATGGCTCAATTGTAATCGTGTCTTGCCTTTCTGCTGACTGGTTATCAGGCAACAAATGCTTTTCACTGCACCTCGGTACAGGTGACAATAAATTAAACTGAAACTGAAACGGAAAAACTAATCTTTAAACAGTCACATTATATCAAGGTGAGTCATTGAAAATTGAGTTTAATGGAACTTTTCACATCACATTATCTTCAACATATAGCTACTTCACTTCACGCAGAGAGTTTGCGGAGGATAAATAGCCTCATACTAAATCTGCAAAATTGAAAGTGAATAACTCATCCTAAAAATATCCTGAAAGACAGTAATACATTTCTCCTGGGCATCTGTTTGAAAGAGTTGTGCAGTTCCATAACTAAATTAACATAGTTGAGCCACATGAGATATATCAAAATGTTTTACTACCCGCTAAACTATTGTGTCAAATCACCTCGAGAATATTACAGTAAAATAATGAATGAATAATTAAGGGCGGCACAGTGGCGCAGTGGTAGAGTTGCTGCCTTACAGCACCAGAGACCTGGGTTCAATCCTGACTATGGGAGCTGTCTGTATGGAGTTTGCACGTTCTCCCTGTGACCACGTGGAGCTTTCTCCGGATGCTCCGGTTTTCTCTCGCATTGCAAAGACGTACAGGTTTGTAGGTAAATTGGCTTCTGCAAATTGCCCCTAGTGTATTGGATGGAACTAGTGAAAAGGTGATCACTGGTCGGTGTTGACCCGGTGGGCCAAAGTGTCTGTTTCCACACTGAAATTCTAAAACGTTAACTAATGAAGGTTATTCATTGAAGCAGGAACTAATGGAAGGCAACATCAAAATCAATATTGCTTGATTTACAATCTAACATTGAATTTATGCTCCAAGTGAGGTAAACAATCGCTGATAACACAATGCGAGAACTCAAGTTTCCATACTGATCTGATGGACAATTATAGGGGGCATAGATTCATAGAGACATAGTCATACAGCACGGAAAACAGGTTCTTTGGCCCAACTAAACCATGCTAATCAAGATGGCCCGAGATATTATCTTTCCATGTTCTCCAGGCATACGGTTCAGCTTTTGTGTTCTGTGTCCTACAGTATGTCCTTCGGTTCTTGATTCCCATAGTCTGGCTAAAAGATGCTGTGCATTCACCCTATCGATTCATCTCAAGATTTTATACACCTCTATAAGATCACCCCTTAGCCTCTTGAACTCAATGGAATAAAGTTCTGGCTTACCCAATATCTCCTTGTAGCTCAGGCCCTCAAGTCCTGGCAACATCCCCGTAAACCATGCTGAGCCCATATTGGTGATGAATATGTAACATTATCCTCTTGTCGGTCCTTAGTCTCAATACCTAACCATATGCCCTAATTCTAAGGTCTGAAGAAGAGTCATGATCTGAAATGTCACCTATTCCTTTTCTCCAAAGATGTTGCCTGACCCGCTGAGTTACTCCAGCTTTTTGTGTCACTTTTTACCATAGGTCTATGTAATGAGTAAGTTTATAAGTTCACAAGTGTCCTATCACAAGTTCATAAGTGTCCCTATTAGACCCTTCGACCCATCAATTTTACTTCGGAGTCACGTGAGTGACTACGTGAAGAAGGGCCGTCTGTCTGCGTGCGCGTCATTACGTCTGAACGCAACGCGCGACGGACTGGAGAGGCACTGCGTCCTCCCAGGCCGTTAGGATGGGCAGGTAAGGAAAGTTGAATCACTTACCTGCGTTCTTTCGGGCTTGAAACTTTTTGTAGTTTCAGGGCCCAGATGTCGAGGATACGGTCCGCGGGGAAGTCGGCTGCCGAAGACCGCAGCATTTCCCAGTAGCGGGCGACGGTGTTTCCCGACACATTGCCGGCAGCTGAACTGGCAGGAGACTTGTTGCAGGAGGAGAGCTCCTTTGGTGGTCCTGCAGTACGGGAAAATCCATCCGCAAGTCAAACAACCCGTTGACTCAGAAGAGTCCGGGGAGGGAAAGGGATACCCTCCCTCAACGGAGAGCGTCTGAGGACGACTTTCCCACATAGGAGCAACTTCTTGGAGAAGTTGCTCCAACAATGACCTGCTCTAAGGAGAGAGCTGTGTCAGCCCGGAGCCTACAGCAGCAGGCAGTACCGGGAGCCTCGCATAATGGGGCAACCCAATGTCTTCCCCATTGGAGGGGGAAGTACATATAGAAGAAACCACTCTGAATCAGAGTACAAAAGCAGGGGGGGGGTGGGGGGGGGGGGGGGGAAACCTTCCCATGGACAAGCAGAAGAAAGGAAGTAAGTAAGTAACTTTTACTTATATAGCACTGTTTAAGTTAACTTGCACCAAAAAGCTTTACATAAAATAAATAATAAGCACAAAAGAAAAGAAATACTTCTGCAATCATCCAGGTTCCACTGGGTGCTTCCCTGGATAGAGATCTAGAACATGTCTCCTGCTCTGAGGAGAGGAGCATTCACGGTCAGTTTCAGTCTGACCCAAAGCAAGAATCTCATTTAGGCCCGCTGGAGGGGCCATGTCAGCGCAGGTATCCTCAGGGGCCTGCGGCAACACCTGTTTTCAGGGCTACCTACAAATCTCACTCTCAATGGAGAGGAGTGTGAGTGATCAGTAGGTAACTGATCTCGAATTACAATACTATACAATACCATTCATTTGTCATTTGAACCTCACATAACGTTCAAACTAAATTTGGTTTCGAGATCAGTAGGTAACTGATCTCGAATTAAAGTATGAACATACTGAAGCACATGCATATGGCCTCAAGAGACAGCAGTTGGCAGAATATCCGCACAAATTCCGGCAAGGGAACAGCGCTATCAGGGTGACTTTGGAGAAACCAGCCGCCGAATCCTCTCTTCAGGTAAGACCAGAAGAAGGAAGCAAAAACTGTCGGACCAATCAAGGTACCAACGACAAGCAAACTTCATCAGCAGGCGACAACACACCCCACACCTCCATAGGGGGTAAGCAGTTCACTGAAGCCGGTGGTAGCTTGAAAGCTGGGCACGGAAATATGATCAGAGTCGTCTTTCAAGCCAGACTCAGAATTATGGCCAGAATTGTCCGACAAGGCAGGCTTAGTATGATAAGGTTTTCAGACCAAGACCCAAGCAGAGGTCAGGAGAAACATGGAATCCACACTTCCTACCAGTCCAACTCCCAATCAAGGAGAGAAAAGGAACCCGCATCAGGGGCCTTTGGGCTTACCACAAGACCACCGGTAGCCATGGAGGTAGGTGGGTCTGGGTTTACAGAAACAAGGGATTGTGGACCAGTTACATGTTGGTAATTTTACTCTTGTGTTTTTGTTCAAAATGACAATAACATGAATTTCAGATTGGTTTTAAAAAACAGATAACAACATGTGATTATTTTTACTGCACAACATACATAGGTTCCAAGCAGACTTGGAACTCAGGACCGGAGTTGTCTTCAAGGCAGGCCAAGTATTTTGGGCAGGATTGCCTTTCAGGATAGGTGACAGATGGAGGATGTCACTTCATCCAGGTTTAACTCATTTGTGCAGTACAGACTTTTAGAAACAGCAATTTTTGTTATGGTCTAACAACTGTTTATAGGAGCTTCCTATAAAATGGTCACATGGCATGCATCGACCTCAAAGATGCATACTATTCGGTGTCTATTCATTAAGAACAGGAGATATTTGAAGTTTAACTGGATGGCATGGCTCTGCCAAATGGGTTGACATCAACTCCTAGACTATTGACTAAACTGCGGAAACCAATTCTGGGACTACAAAGGTCTCAAAACCACATAGTAATGGCATATTTGGAGGACATTTTCATTTTGGAGTCACCAAGAATTGGCAGAAGCATCAGTCAAGCAAACCAAAACCCTGTTTGAAAGAATTGGTTACCTCATCCATCCAGTTAAATCAAAATTGACACCTACAAGGGTAATTGATTACCTAGAATTTACTATCAAAAACAGTAAATATGTTGGTGACTTTGCCTAGGGGCAAACGACAATATTTAATTAAGCCTGCTATGACCTGATAGTCAAATTCTAGCCATCTATCAGGCAAACAGCGAGTGTAATTGGCAAATAGTAGCTGCATTCCCAGCAGTACGGGCCTTTGCATTACCAGAATTTACAGCAAGCAAAGGAACGAACACTCAGATTACATGCAGGCCGAATTGGCAAACTATGGATTGCCAGCAGAGGCCATTTTTGAATAACTATGGTGGATAACGAATGGGAGACAGCTCAGGGAAATTTTGCTCGAAAGCCATTGAGGGTTCTTCAGACCTATGCAAGCAGCTAAGGATGGGGAGACACCAACGCAGTCTAAAGCTGTGGGGGCAGATGGAATGAGCAGGAGTCTGTAATTTCCCAACACATGGAATCAATTACCCAGAATTGTTGGGGGCACAATATGGACTCAAGGTTCTCTGTAGCGATATGCAACCGGTGCTTGTTCAAATTCAGATTGATAACACCACTGCGGTAGCATATATCCATTAACAAGGGTGGTGTAAAATCTGTATCTTACGACAGATTGTCGAACCTCATTTGGCACTGGTGTATCGAGAGGAATATTTGGGAAATCTACGAGGTAGATATAACACGGTGACAGATGCTGGATCACGAATGTTTAATAACAACACAGAATGGATGTTGAATCAGACAGTATTTAACAAATTAACTACACGATTTGGCATACCAGATGTTGATCCGTTTGCATCTAGACTAACCATTAGTTACCCAGATATATGTCCTGCGAGCTGGATCCAGGAGCAAGGCAGTGGATGCTTTCTCCCTCAATTGGGGAGGAATATTTATGTATGCTTTCCACCAATTTGTCTCACAAACCGATGCTTGACAAAATCAAGCAAGACTAAGCCACAGGCATATTGGTAGTGCCAGATTGGCCTACTCAAGCCTGGTCCCCAAAATTTTGGGAATTATAGTCCAGCCAGTAATGGCTGTACCCAAGAGCAGGGACCTCCTAGTGAACCCAGTTACAGGGAGCAATCATCCACTACATGAACGTATAACTTGTTGGTCTGCAGATTCTGAGGAGGCCATTTCAAGGCATAGGACTGTCCGAACAAATACAACACAGTTCAGATAACGGATGTCTTGGAGTTCCTATCAACTGTACTATAACTATAAACTAAGTTATAGTGCATCTATAGTGCCAGAGGCACACTCTCCTCCAATCTGATGCCGGAAGCAGGGCACAGTTCAATAGGAATGCACCCCTTTACAACAAATTCATGAAGGGAATTTACAATTTAAGACCTCCAAGGCCAAGGTACACTGGACACATGGGATGTGAGTGTGGTACTAACCCTACTTTGACAGTGGGGACCGCCTATAACTAACCCTGAAGGTGGTATGCTGACAAAGAGTCCAGACACTGCAAAAGCTACGGTTGGACTACATGACCACCAATATGAACAACATAACATTCCTAATCAGGAACCTGATAAACAGAGCAGGCCAGGAATGCCAGGGATGGAGATCCAGTTCTTGGCATATCCTAGAGACCAACGGTTGTGTGGGTGGTAACATACTAGCACCACTATCTGAGAGTTACAGGAGAACCTCAGAGGCTCAGAACAATCGGTACCTCATCAGCCATAAAAAAACCACACCAAAAGGTGTCAACTCAAACCATCTCCAGATGGTCAAAAGAGGTAATGGCGGTAGCAGGAGTAAACATTTATATGGTTAAATCTCACTCCACCAGGGCTGCATCTACGTCGGCAGCAAGAGCTATGGACGTGGCCCTTGACGACATCCTAGTGGCTGCAGGATGGACGAATGAAATAATGGTCCACCGGTTTTATAACAAACCCATAACCTGGACTGGGGGTGTTTGCAAGTACCATTTTAAGTTCTGTCCCTTAGTTTCCCCCCCAAGGTTGGGAGGGGTAACTTTTTTTTAAACTTTTCTTTCATGTAAAGCGTCAGTGTCCTTACTTAACTACGTAATGTCTGAATGCTTTAATGATTACACGCATCCATGGTCAATCCATTCAGTGTGCGACGCCTGGAATCGTAACCGGCGTAAAATCACAGAGCTTTGAAAACTTCACATAGTCATTCACGTGACTCCGAAGTAAAATAGTAAGATTAAACGAGAACTTACCAGTTTGAAGTTTGATCTTGATTTTATGAGGAGTTACGATGAGCGATTACGTGCCCACCGCTCCCACCCTCATACTATCAAGGTCACATGGAAGTTCTAGTTTCTTTACAATCTTACTATTCTCAGGTCTTCTTTTTATCTGTGATTTAACACCGCTGCTTTGAAGATTGACGCGCACGCAGACAGACGGCCCTTCTTCACGTAATCGCTCATCGTAACTCCTCATAAAATCAACTTCAAACTGGTAAGTTCTCGTTTAATCTTACTATTCTACAGCGCCAGTCAATCATGGCTGATCGATCTTTCACTCCTAACCCCATTCTCCTGCCTTCTCCCCATAACCCCTGACACCCGTACTAATCAAGAAGATATCTATCTCTGCCTTAAAAATATCCATTGACTTGACCTCCACAGCCTTCTGTGGCAATTAATTCCACAATTCACTATAATAAATAGATCTTTAGGTGTTGCAAAACGACAGAGGCACCTTATAATGTGTATAAATCTTTAAAGGTAGAAGCATAGTTGAGTGAGATTCTGAACATGCATATTACATGCTTCCCATTATTAGCTGAGGCATAGAATTTAAAAGCAAGGGGATTAGTCATAGATTGATATAGTGTGGCAACAGGCCCTTCGGCCCAACTTGCCTAAACCTGCCACCTACACTAGTTCCACCAGCCTGTGTTGATCAATATCTCTCCAAACCTGTCTATACATGTACCTGTCTTACATTTTCTTAAATGTTGGGATAGACCCAGCCTCAACTACCTCCTTTGGCAGCTCGTTCCAAACACCCACCACCCTTTGTGTGAAAAGGTTACCCCTCAGATTCCTATTAAATCTTTTCCCCTTTAAGAGATTTGTCAGGAGCGCTAAATAGGAGATTAGGAAACAAGCTATGGCCGCTGGGGGGCATTAGAACAGTAAAAGGGATAAAACTCTTTGAATCACTTCCCTCTGGAAGGCGACTCCGGACTGTCAAAACTGCCACAGCCAAACATAAAAACAATTTTTATCCACGAGTAACTGCTCTACTCAACAGCCAAAAATCTGTAGCCTCCCTTTGATCTTGCGTTTTGTTGGATCAATGGTTGTGATTGAAGATACCGAGATAGATTTTGATGTAACTGAAGGTTTACATATTGAACAGATATCCTATAGGCAGTTCCCAGTGAGGGAATAGCTGGGTACTGCAGATTCGACCAGTGCAGTAAGTATGAACAATCCCCGTGCCACAGACGTCCATACTCCGTGGAAGCCCCATGAAATAATGGCAGTACTAAACAGAATCCCTGATAGGACGAAGTCACCTGCTGCTTTTATAGATTATTTAAGAACCATAATGCGAATATATCATGCAGATTCCCAGGATTTGTGGGAGACCAGACAACAGATAATTACTCCAGCTGAAAATACCAAATTTCTAGTAGCCCTAGGACACCTAACATATGAAGCATTGGCAAATGTAGAAGTGGATGACAGTGCAAGAGAAGAGGCTGTTTTAACGGCCCTTGCAAACACATTTCCAAAGCCAAGTTATCTAAGATGAATTATGGAAATTAAACCAGAAAATGGGGAAGGAGCAGATTAATTTTTAGACCGATTTTCAAAAGTATACATGGACCAATCATGTGACTTAAACTATCAAAATGGAGTGAGTTCCCCACAATATTGTGCTATCTTATTGAATTGTCTCCCCACTATAGTAGCGGATTCAATTAAGATTGATAACAGGGACTGGTCTGAGAACCACGCCAGTCAAATGGCCAGAGCTGTGAGGCACTATTGGAAGGATGGTAGGTAGCAGGAAAATTATCCTGTAACTAGAAGAGAAACTGAAGAAGGAAGAACCAAGCTCTGGCTCAGGACCATGGAGTCCCCAAATGTTAGCAAGGAATGGAATGAGAGAAATTAGTCCCAGACTACCCAGATTATTATTACAATTATACTCCCAATTTAGAACCCATTCCAATGGAACCAAGGGGTAAAAGAAATTCAGCCATATTAGCTAATCAATGTTGCACTTGTGGGGGGATGGGACACTGGAGTCGAGCCTGTCCGACAAGGGAGCGAGTAAGAGAGAGAGAGAGGGGTCAAAGTCAAGTCAAGTCAAGAGAGTTTATTGTCATGTGTCCCAGATAGAACAACATAAATTGGATGTACTATCGTAGTAAAAACTGATCACATAAATGAAAATTGTAAACAATTTTATAACTGCCCAAGAGAACCCCTTAAAACAGGGAACATTGTAAATCAAGGAGCTTGTCACAACTGTACACAATCAGGTCGTTGGAGTAAGGAGTGCCCAATGAGAAGACAGGATATAACAGAACGGAAGGGAAATCAAGAGGCAATAAAGAAAGTAAGAAAAGGAACCCAGTAGCTGGTGTCAAAAAGAAGAAGAACTAAAGGAAACTATACTGGCATTAAGGAGAGAAGAGATGAATTGTGCAGGAGGTGCAGGAGTAGGGATAGGAGTCATTAAACCATTGTGAATATGATCAATGACTTGTTATTAAGTGTGAGCCTCCAGGACAGTATAATCTACAGCATACTACTATCTGGGGAGTGAGGTAAAGAGTATGTGGACCCTTGAGAATGGGGCAGAAGACATAGCTCAGGTAAGGTAGCTCCTCAGAAACAGAGAAGTGTAAGCACCCTTCATGGGTAACTATTAACCCATGATAACCATGGGAGTTTCACTGTTTTCACAATAAAGTTCTCTTTCATTCATTCGTTCAAAGGTTCCAGCCTGCCCCACTCTTTGAGGCAAGAAGTTCTTGATCATTTACTTTAGACTTTAGTGATGCAGTGTGGAATAGGTGTGGACCCGTAGTCCAGACCGAACCGTGTTCTCTGACAAAGGACAAAGGACATTTATTGTCACATACACCAATTGGTGCAGTGAAATTTGAGTTGCCATTTCAGCACACAAATAAAATAAACACAACATTCTAGAATTTAACATTTAACATAAAAAACATCCCCCCACAGTGGGATCAACGTTTCTCATTGTGAGGGAAAGGAGCAATGTTCAGTCCACTTCCTCGATGTTCACCCGCGGTTGAGGCCTTTGCCGTCGTCGCTACGGCGGCCCGATGTTTCAGGCCCTCTCGCCGGGATGATGGAACTCCGGCATCGGAACAGAAGAACACTCTCAGCGGCTTGGAGTTCCGAAAGGGCCGCTTCCTCCCGGGGACCGCGGCTCCCAAAGTCCACAGGCCAAGCTGAGCGGAGCTCCGAAACTGGCGACCTTGGCGAGAGATCCCAGGCCTCCGCATTGATGAAGTCAGCGCCGCCGCGGCTGGAAGCACCGCAGACCACAGCTCCACGATGTTGAAGTTGGCAGGCCCAGCACTCCGGAACTCCAACACGGCGACCCAGGTAAGGCATCGCCCCACTCCGCGATGGTACCTCAGTGCTGAAGTTGCAGCTCGAAGCGCTGGCCGGTCTCCGACAGGAAAGGCCGCACCAATCCAAATGTTAGGAGGGGGCGAAGATGCAGCTCGGAGGAAGGAAGCATCCTCGCCCGGGTAGGGACTGGAAAAAACGGTTTCCTCCATCTCCCCAACCCCCCCCCATCCCCCATATAAAAAGACTAAAAGGCCTCTAGGACAAAACTTTTTAACAAACTAAAAATAAAAAAAGGGTGAAGAACGAACAACTGCTGGTGAGGCTGCCACACTCTATGGCGCCGCCACTTGAAACTGGTGCTGTAAGGCAGCTCTGGTGCTGCCTGCTCTGGTTCTGGTGCTGTAAGGCAGCAACACGATGTTGGGGGAGAATCCAGAACCAGGGGTCACAGTTTAAGAATAAGGGGTCGGCCATTTAGGACTGAGATGAGGAAAAACTTTTTCACCCAGAGAGTTGTGAATCTGTGGAATTCTCTGCCACAGAAGACAGTGGAGGCCAATTCACTGGATGTATTCAAGAGAGAGTTAGATATAGCTCTTAGGGCTAACAGAAAATTAGGGACATGGGGAGAAAGCCGGAATGGGGTTCTGATTTTGGATGATCAGCCATGATCATATTGAATGCTGACTCAAAGTGCCAAATGGCCTACTCCTGTCCCCATTTTCTATGTTTCTAACTCTACTGCGCTACTGTGTCATCCTTACATTACTGCCCACGAAAACAGTTGTTAATGATCCATTGGTTTTGTGAGCAGTGCCCAATTGAAAATGCTACTGTGATACAATTTGTCAGCATAATGGTTCCCTAATGCACCCCAGAACATTGCTCTCAAATTAAGCAATAAGCTTGTCTTCAGATTGATGATCATGAAACTACCAGACTGCCATAAAAATCCATCTGCTTTTCTAAAGTTCTCAGAGGAGGAAATTAAGACTGCAAATGACTCTAGACCCATACCAACATAGTTGAGAGATTCAGCCAGATACAGATCTGAATAAGGGTCTCGACCCAAAACGTCGCCATTCCTTCTCTCTAGAGATGCTGCCTCACCCGTTGAGTTACTCCAGCATTTTGTGTCCACCAGCCAGATGCAGCATGGAAACAGACCTTTCAGCCCGCCAAACCTGTACCAACCATCAACCACACGTTTACACTAATCTAGCATAGTCATACAGCGTGGAAACAGGCCCTTCAGCCCAACTTGCCATACCAACCAACATGCCCCATATACACTAGTCCCACCTGCCTACGTTTGGTCCAGATCCCTCTAAACTTGTCATACATTCAAAAGTTGTAGGAGTAGAATTAGGCCATTCTGCCCATCACGTCTAATCCACCATTCAATCAGGGCTGATCTATCTTTCCCTCTCAACATCATTCTCCCCATAACCCCTGACACCCTCACTCATCAAGAATCTATCAATCTACACCTTGAAAATATCAATTGACGGCCTCCACAGCCGTCTGTGGCAATTAATTCCACAGATTCACCCCCCCCCCTCTGACTGAAGAAATCCCTGCTCATCAGCCATGATCACAGTGAATGGTGTTGCTGGCTCGAAGGACCGAATGGCCTACTCCTGCACATATTGTCTTTTGTCTAATTGAAACATACAAAATAGTAAAAGGCTTGGATAGAGTGGATGTGGAAAGGATGTTTCCACTAGTGGGAGAGTCTAGGACTAGAGGTCATACCTCAGAATATAAGGATGTTCTTTTAGGAAATAGATGAGGAGAAATGTCTTTAGTCAGAGGGTGGTGAATCTGTGGAATTCTTTGCCACAGAAGGCTGTGATGCCCAAGTCAGTGGATATTTTTAAGGCAGAGACAGATAGATTATTGATTAGTATTCAGAGATTATGGGGAGAAGGCAGAAGAATGGAGTTAGGAGGGAGAGATAAATCAGCCATGATTGAACGGCAGAGTAGACTTGATGGGCTGAATGACCTAATTCTACTCCTATTCCTAATGACCTTATGACCTCCTTTCTAAAGGTACATCCTTTTTATTCTGAGGCTGTGGCAACTGGTCCTAGACTCTCCCACTAGTGGAAACATTCTCTCCACATTCACTCTACCCAGGCCTTTCAAAATGGCTCATAAATGCTCCCCTTGGCCATGGCGCAATACCTCGAAACATATTTCCAGTAAAAGACTTTCAAGTATAGGAAATATCAGAAGATTTGGATGTGCAACTCCATGTTCAAGGAATGAGAGAAGTCATTTTTCTCTGTCCAGCGCAACGAGACAGGGAATGGATTGTAAGCCATAATTCTGATGGCAGTGAACAATTGGTGACCTCCAGATGGATGATGGCCAGTGCACTGACTGTTACACAATACTTTGCGATATGTTGTTTGCAGCCAAGTTGTAAGGCGTCCACAATGAAGTCAAGCCAAGTACCTTTGGCAACATACACAGACTGTTTAGTTTAGTTTAGAGATACAGTGTGGAAACAGGCCCTTCAGCCTACCGACTCCGCGCCGACCAGCGATCCCCGCACACTTACACTATCCTACCCACACTAGGGACAAGTTACAATTTTTACCAAACCAAATTATCTTACAAACCTGTACGTCTTTGGAGTGTGGGAGGAAACTGGAGATTCTGGAGATATCCCCGGCAGGTCAAGGGGAGAACGTACAAACTCCATACATACAGCACCCATAGTCAGGATCGAACCCTGGTAACAATAATGTAACAACTCTACCGGTGCACCACCGTGCCGTGCCGTGCCGTGCCGCCACTGTTGAAGAGGCTGCCTCTGCATCTGAGAAACCTGGTCTTAACTACGAAGTATTTTATTTCTGAAGGAAATGGCTTCTCAAATTTACAACCTGTTACTCTGCAAACACTGGAAAGCTCTTCAAGAATTCTCACTTTTGCCAATGAGAGTGACATTAATCTTCATTCAATGCATTTGAATTTTATTTTGTGAGGAAGAATTTTACCAAGAGTTCTTCAGTTATTTATGATCAGCATTTACAAAGACAATAAAAACTAGAACAATCATAAAAGTCAAATTACGGCTTGCCAGACAGCTGCATAGATCATTCAAGGTTAGCCTAGGCACAAAATTCATGCCAATTATACTTTGTCATTAAAATATCTGTCCAAGAACATCTGCCTCCAGTGCAAGAATTAGGAGAACATTTCGTAGACTTGTGAAGCAACGCATACAGTACCTGTATACTTAGACTATAACTATCATCCAAAGTCTTCATACTTCCCAGTCACCTTTCCCACCATCACCACCATCACCACCATTAGGGCGGCACGGTGGTGCAGCGGTAGAGTTGCTGCTTTACAGCGCCAGAGACCCGCGTTCAATCCTGACTGCGGGTGCTTACTGTACGGAGTTTGTACGTTCTCCCCGTGATCTGCGTGGGTTTTCTCCGAGATCTTCGGTTTCCTCCCACACTCCAAAGGCGCACAGATTTGTAGCTTGGTTACTTGGTATAAATGTAAATTGTCCCTAGTGCGTGAAGGAAAGTGTTAGTGAATGGTGATCGCTATTTGATGCGGACTCGGTGGGCCTGTTTCCCGCTGTATGTCTAAACCGATGAGAACAGACCCACCAAAGACGATGAAATACTGTTTGAGTTGGGAGTGAGTGACCCAGGCAGTTATCGAAATGGGGAAAAGATACAGACACACTGAGGGCTTTGTGACTAAGTGTAGCTACCTGGAGACACAACACTGAAGCCAGAGTCAAATCAGGAGGCGCATGAATAAAAATATAGACATAGAGCATAGAAAATAGGTGTAGGAGTAGGCCATTGGCCCTTCGAGCCAGCACTGCCATTCAATGTGATCATGGTTGATCATCCAAAATCAGTACCCCGTTCCTGCTTATTCCCCATTTCCCTTGATTCCTTTTGCCCTAAGAGCTAAATCTAACTCTCTTTTGAAAACATCCAGTGATTTGGTCTCCACTGCCTTCTGTAGCAGACATGCTGGGATCCTTAATGTTCATGTGATAGGAGTAGTATTAGGCCATTCGGCTCATCTAGTCTACTCCGCCATTCTGGCCTGGCTGATCTATCTTTCCCTTTCCCAGATGTGAGACCCTGATAATCATCATGAATCTATCTATCTCTGCCTTAAAAATATCCATTGACATTGACATCTCAGAGACAACTGGAGACACCGGGAAACTCTAGATGTTAGTGAGATGGCTTAAATTAGAATGCTGGGAGAGAGGAGCAGGGAGACAGAGGAAGAGAAAGTGAAGATAGAAATTAATGACAGAAAAGGCAGAGAAAGCCAATGCAAGTGGCAAATAGGGCCATAGTGCTTTCTGCTCTGGGACTTCTAAAATGTTCTCCCTTTTTTGGAAATGTTGCTTCCCTCTCTTATAATGATGGAGTATTCACACAAATTTCTCCCTTTTCTCTCACATCTGTTCTTACCAATTCCAAGCACCTTGGGCCAAATGTTTTGACTGTCTACTCTTTTCATTCCTGTCTTCATTTTACATTCTATCAGGTCTCCCCTCAGCCTCCGATGTTCCACAGCAAACGATCCATTTGTCCAACCTCACAGATAAAATATCCTCCAATCCGGGCAACATGCTTGTCAACCTCTCCTGCATCCTCTCCAAAGCCTCCACATCCTTCCTGTAATGGGGCAACCAGAACTGCACGCAATACTCCAAATGCAGCCTAACCAGAGCAGCATCATGACTTCCTGACTCTTATAGGCAATGCCCCGAACAATCATGGCAGGCATTTCATACACTCTCTTTACCATTCTATCCATCTGTGTAGTCACTTTCAGGGAACTATAGAGTTAGACCCCAAGAATAGAGGCACATTAGCCACCCTGCAGTCATCCGGTATTGCTCCTCTTGTCTAATGGTGATTCATATATCGCAGCCATGGCTCCCGCAATTTCTTCTCAATTTTCTCGCAGTGAGATGCTGCCTCACCCACTGAATTACTCCAGCATTTTGTGTCCCGCCCCCTCCCCTGACATCAGTCTGAAGAAGGGTCGCGACCCAAAACGTCACCCATTCCTTCTCTCCTGAGATGCTGCCTCACCCGCTGAGTGGGGTCAAGGAAAGAGCGTTCACGTCGCGGCCCTGTTTCAACCAATCTTTCCACCACCACGCACAAGACGCACAAGAAGTGCAAGACAGACACCATTGTGCAGATGCCGAGAAGTGTGTTCAGCTCTGGCTGAACAACTTCTAATCTTGTGTGTGGACTTGATAAGAAGACGAAGACCCGCTGAGTTACTCCAGCTTTTGTGTCTACCTGAATTTTATATGTCAATAACAGTGCGCTGTATACTTTTTTTAAGTTGGTGTGAGATTATATTTACAATCATGCTGTCTCTCTGTTTCTCCGGGTACCTGCATGGCTGGGTTATATATTTTCATATTGTTCGATGCAGAACAAACATTATTTCAAACAGAGTTATATTGCTTAGAAACACCAAGCTGTCCAAAATGCTTTAGCTATTAATCATCGAATTCAACTTGATCCATTGCGACTTGACCGTACAGCACTGAGCAGAATTGCAAGCCCAGTGGAGTCGAGTTAAAACCAGATGCTGCTGTGTGAATAACACAGTTCTCCACAAATCTGAGCGCAAAAATTGGCCGTAAAATCACAGACATTCATTGGAGGGCACAGTGGGGATAACTAAGAAACTACTTTAACACAGTATAGTTTAAAAAAAAACAGTAGCCCAGAATCTGCTGACAAGATGATATCTTTTGATTGCACAAACCACGATTGCTGTGTGTCACGCACTGTAGCTTCCACTGGGGGAAGAAAAACCCTGTGCCATGATATTCATCACTTGCTGCTGGATTACAGTATATGTTCCTCCAGATATTGTGAGTAAAGCAGCTTGTCACAACCTTCTCAGGAGTTTCAAGTAATTGGTGAGTTTGCACACAAATTTTCAATTAATCTCACTGCAAACAGTTCCGCTGTTGTTTAAAAAACTAATTTTTGAATGCAATTGATTACGATATCTATTCCCGCAGTTCAGGTGGGATATCATAATCATAATCATAATTTATTAGCCAAGTATGTTTTGCAACTTACGAGGAATTTCATTTGCAATACAGAAATACTAATAAAAAGCACCAGAACACACAAAATATATTTTAACATGAACATCCACCACAGTGACTCCTCTGCATTCCTCACTGTGATGGAAGGTGATAAAAAGTTCAATCTCCCTTCTTTGTCCTCTAACAGTCGAGGGCCTCTAACCTTCCGCTGACAGGACGATCTTACTCCCATAGCCGGAGTATATATTCAGATATATTCAGGTGAAGATTTCTGGGACTTGTCGTAAGGACCTAGAACCTGTCATTACACATGGTAATAAAGTGGGCCTAGCCCTACAGATCATGGAACATTAAAGGAGATGTGCAGGGCAGGCTGGTGAGACTGGCGGGGGCCTGCAAAAATGCTGCTAGGGGTGTTGGTGGAGGCAGTTACGATAGTGGCATTTAGATGGGTTTAGGATAGCCACATGGATATGCAGAGAATGGAGGGATATGGATCACATGCAGGCAGAGGAGATTAGTTTAACTTGGCATCATGGTCGGCATGGACATTGTTGGCTGAAGGGCCTGTTCCTGTGCTGTACTATTCTTTGCTCTATATTCTATATTCACTACTTGAAAATCAGCAGATGGTGTTAAATATTCGCGAAGAGATAGAGTGATACAGCATGGAAACAGGCCCTATGGCCCAACTTGCCGACGTCGGCCAACATGTCCCATCTACACTAGTCCCGCCTTCCCACACTTGGCTCACATCCCTCCAAACTTACCCTACCCATGTACCTGTCCAAATGCCTCTTAAATGTTACGATAGGAGCTGCCTCAACTACCTCCTCTGGTAGCTCATAGAACCATAGAAAATAGGAGCAGGAGGAGGCCATTTGGCCCCTCGAGCCAGAACCACCATTCAATATGATCATGGCTGATCATCCAGAATCAGCACCCAATTCCTGTCTTCTCCCCGTATCCCTTAAATACGTTAGACCTAAGAGCAATATCTAACTTTCTCTTGAATACATCCAGTGAATTGGCCTCCAATGCCTTCTGTGGCAGAGAATTGCACAGATTCACAACTCTCTGGGTGAAAAGGTTTTTCCTCAGTTCTGGACTCCCCCAACATGGGGAACATTTTTCCTGCATCTAGTCTGAACAACCATTTAAGAATTTTATATTTTTCTTTACGATCCCCTCTCATTCTACCGAATTCCAGTGAATACAAGCTCAGTCATTTTATATACCCACTATCGTCATTTTAAAATTTACCCCTCAGGTTCTAGAAGGAATTTTGAATGGTGACCAGGGTACTTACTATAATCTTCAATGAAATTCAGGCAGACCAGTGGAACAGAAAGTTACTTACTTAAACTTAGTTCCTCCCACACTGGTGAGTGCATTGGGAAGCAATCTTTCGCCATTCTGTTCAGTTATGTGTTATGGTCTTCCACCCTCGATAGGCACGTCCCGGGCTTCCAAATCCATCTGGAATGTTTGCCTCCATGTGAGTTTTGGTCGGCCTCTTTTCCTTCTTTCGTCAGGTTGCCATGTCATTGCTATCTTAGGTAAACATTCTGAATGCATGTCCTGCAAATTTCATCCTGCGTCCCTCTATGTCCTGGCTGAGAGGCTTTGTTGCAGTTTCATGGTAGATCTCTTCGTTTGCGATGTGGTCTCTGTAGCTAGTCTTCAGGATCTTCCTCAAGCAGCATTGTTGGAATGCATCCAATTTCTTTTCATCTTCACATTGATTTTCCATGTCTCACTGGCATAGAGGACTATGGACTGGAAGAGCTTGACTTTTAGCATCTTGGATATCCAGCCACTAGACCATATTGGCTGCATTCTTCTGAAGACTGTTGCAGCTTTACCAATTCAGGAGTTGATGTTGACCTCTACATCTCCATCCACTGTGAACATGCTGCCAAGATAGATACATTTTGTGATGTTTCCACAGGTTCCCCATTGATTATCAGTTGGTCTATTGGTTGCTGGTCTCCAGTCTGCATGGTCTTAGTCTTCTGGCAGCTGATCTTTAATCCAACCTTTGATGCATTCTCCTCCTGTGCAGGTGTCATCTCTTGAAGGATGTGTCTCGACTCTGCTAGTAATGTAATGTTATCAGCAAAATTCGGAACAGACAGTTAGGTGATGGATACAATTTCATGCCGAGAAATGCACTATGTTACATTTTGTTACTAATAGTGAGAAAATGATATAATAAAATGGGTGCAACAGAGATATTTCAAGGCAAATGCATTACTCATTGAAAGTGGCAGGGCAATATGAGAACGTTTTTTAAGAAGCCTGCAGAATCCTGGGATTTGTAAAGAGACAACAGAGATGCACAAGCAATGAAGTCATGTTAAAGTTTTTGAAACACTGGATATGGCACAAATTGAATATTGTCTCCAGTTTTGAGTGCCACATTGGAAAGAGTGCAAAAGAGATTACCAAGACGATTCCAGGAATGAGAGACATTAGTTATGCAGATATACTGTAAAAGTGGGTTATTTTCATTGGAACAGAGATGGTTGCAGAGAACTTACAGAGGTCCTGAACTACTATCTGACTATCTTTTCTGCTGCAGCCTTCATCCACCTTCCCAGCCGTTGTGACGCTCCACTAAAGTCAGCCATCATCCTCCGCCTGTTCCACCGTTGAGGTCTTGGTTGGATTGCTCTTTGTCAGGGACCTCCCCCTTGAACTTATCGCCATGGGTGGCCCGACCAGGAGCATAGTTCCAGACGGCATCGCTCTCAGGATCTCAGGTCCACACAAGCTTCTCCACCACGACAAGGTGAAAATCCACGGAGATGAATCCAACCATCGATCACACATACACTTTGTGAACCTACTTTCGCATTCTACACAGTAGGGGCAATTTCAGAAGCCAATTTACCTACCTGCTGTTGTTAACTGTGATTCAGATGTCCTACAGATCAAACCATGCCAGAATCAACTTACATTCAGCAAATTGTAGGGACAAAGAAAGTGAGCGGATCAATTTAGTCCCAAGTTATTTTATTAAAAAAGCACTTGATGAGACACAACCTGCTGAGGTATGGGCATAACATTGCAAAGTTTAGTGTTAGACTCCATAATTAGACAGGTACATGATGAATAGGACAGGTTTCAAGGGATAGGGGCCAAAGGGCAGGCAGGTGTGACTAGTGTAGATGGGACATGTTGGCCAGTGTGGGCAAGTTGGGCTGAAGGGCCTGTTTCCACACTGTATCACTCTTTGACTCCATGACCTCCTTCTCTGGTTTTATTTACCACTTTTCCTAGGGGTTAGGATGAGACATAGAACATAGTCCACTACAGCACCAGAACAGGCTCTTCAGCCCACAATGATGTCAGGTTAAACTAATGTCTTCTGCCTATTTGATCCTTATCCCTCCATTCCTTGCAGATTCACATGTCTATCCAAAAGCCTTTTAAATGCCACTATCGTATCTGACTCCATCATCATCCCTGATGGCCAGAAGAAACCCATGCAGTCACAGAGAGATCAAGCAAACTCCACACAGACAGCACCCAAGGTCAGGTGTGGGGCAGCACAGTGGTGCAGCGGTCGAGTTGCTGCCTTGCAGTGCCAGAGACCTGGATTTCGATTCTGACTACAGGTGGTCTGTACGGAGTTTGTACGTTCTCCCCGTGACCATGTGGGTTTTCTCCGGGTGCTCCGGTTTTCTCCCACACTCCAAAGACGTACAGGTTTATAGGTTAATTGGCTTTGCTAAGCCTTAAAATTGTCCCCAGTATGTGTAGTTTAGTATACGGGGGTGATCACTGGTCGGCGTGGACTTGGTGGGCCGAAGGGCCTGTTTCCGCAACGCAACTCTGAAATGGAAAGTCTAAAGTAAAGTCAGGATTGAACATGGATATCTGGTGCTGTGAGGCAAAGCTCGACCAGATGCATTAATGTTGAGGTTCTTGCCATTGACTGAATACTTCCCCCTTACATTCGACCTCCCAAAGTCTACTCAAGTGGGCCAGTTTAAAAAAAAATCTGGGCCTTTAATATGTTCCGCTCACGTCTTTCCATGCGGAATATCCCTATCCCGATGTGTAGGAAGGAACTGCAGATGCTGGTTTAAGCTGAAGATAGACACAAAAAGCTGGAGTAACTCAGCGGGACAGGCAGCATCACCGGAGAGAAGGAATAGGGGACATTTGGGGTCTGAAGACAGGTCTCGACCCGAAACGCCACCTATTCCTTCTCTCCAGAGATGCTGCCTGTCCCGCTGAGTTACTCCAGCATGTTGTGTACCTCTCTCTAAATGGGCTGATTCTTCCTCCTGCACGGCGGCTCAGTGATAGAGTTGCTGCCTTACAGCACCCGATCACAGTTCGATCCCGACTCTGGGTGCTGTCTGTACGGAGTTTGTACATTCTACCCGTGACCTGCGTGGGTTTTGTCCGATATCTTCGGTTTCCTCCCACACACCATACAGGTTTGTAAGTTAATTGGCTTGGGATTATAAATGTAAAACTGTCCCTAGTGTGTGCAGGATAGTGTTAGGGTGCGGAGCTGGTAGGCCGAAGGGCCTGATTCCGTGCAGCCTCTCTAAACTAAACTAGATACAAGGGGGAATTATCAGTGGTCTGAGCCTAGACAGTGCTGTCAGGTGGGTGGGGTAGTGTGTTCGCATCCCACATCCGTACACATGCAGCTTCCAGCTCTCCAGCCATAAAAACCTGATTCATTCTCCCGCCCCCCCTCCCCGCTGTGACTTTTCTGGATAAACCCGCTGAACTTCAATGGACCACCATAATTGCATTGCAGTTATTCTCAATTGCAGGCTCTCTGGTGTTACAGATAATATACACGGGATGGGAGAGGTTAAGGAAGAGTTCCATAGGCTTGTTGTTTTCCATCGTTGGTTTTGGCAAAAGCTACGTCCTGATGAGATATACTGTGTTGGGTGCTTTAAAACTGTCCACTATAATGCATCACAGCTTTTCCTTCTGGCAGGTTTTGTACATTTATTTGGGTTTCGCAACCTACACAACGGCGGGATCCAATCGAGAAACATATGATGTTATCCTATCCAACATATTTTGATGAATTACTCTGCACGGAGCAAACCCCTCTTTGCAACGAGGGCACTGTTCCAGAGAGCAAATGCTGGAAGCAACAGCTGCTGAACCATATCCTTGATATTTCCCATAATATTTCCGCAGCCGCAGTGAAGATTACTTATTCCCTCTGTAGCAGTTTCATCCTTTGGCACAAGTACTTGTCTGAGATAATCTCTAATTCTTGTAACCCCCCCGTCTTTTAAAGTGTGGCCATTATTCTGCCTTGCTCGTCGTTTTTCAGTGATGGAAACTGAATCTTCCAAATGGAACTCTTATTGCTTTGGCCAGATTTTTTGCGCTCTGCCGATTATGTGTGCCTGGTTTTTCTGCTGCCTTTGTTGTGGCTTTCAATTATTTATGCATTGGGAGTTGAAATTCCATGAGCAAACTGTCTTGCCTATCCCATCAAAACTCACCAACTCTGTAACTCTTTCTCATCATTATCCTTCTTGCATACTTAGATCTTTGTTACAATCTTTGGGGTGGCGCAGCGGTGGAGTTGTTGCCTTACAGCGCTTGCAGCGCCGGAGACCTGCGTTCGATCCCGACAACGGGTGCTTGTCTTTACGGAGTTTTTAGGTTCTCCCTCTGATCTGCGTGGGTTTTCTCCGAGATCTTCGGTTTCCTCCCACACTCCCAAGACCAAAAAACAAACAAGAAAATAGATGTACAGATTTGTAGGTTCATTGGCTTTGTATAAGTGTAAATTGTTCCTAGTGTACATAGGTTAGTTTTAATGTGCGGGGATCGCTGGTCGGTGCAAACTCATTGGGTCGAAGGGCCTGTTTCCGTGCTGCATCTCTAAAATAAACTACACAAAACTAAAGTAGCGTAGAAGCAGGAATAATTAATTGGCAGACACAAGGAACTGCAGATGCTGGTTTCCAAAAAAAGACTCAATGCACTTGAGTAACTCAGTGGGTCAGGCTGCATGTCTGGAGAACTTGGACAGGCACCATTTGGGTCTGGAGCCTTCTTCAGACTGATTGTAGAAGGGGGAAGGTAGCTGGAAGAATGTGTAGGAAGCAACTGTAGATGCTGGTTTACACCGAAAATAGACACAAAATGCTGGAGGAACTCAGTGGTTCTGACAGCATCTCTGGAGAAAAGGAATAGGTGATGTTTCAGGTCAGGACCCTCTTCAGACTCTCATTCTCAGTCTGAAGAAGGGTCTCGACCTGAAACGTTACCTATTCCTTTTCTCCAGAGATGCTACCTGTCCCGCTGAGTTACTCCAGCATTTTGTGTCCATCTAAAGCTGGAAGAGAGGTGGATACAGGACAAAGCAAGGCAAGTGGATATGTTTTAACGCAGAGATAGATAGATTGTTGATTAGTGCAGATGTCAGAGGTCATGGGGAGAATGCAGGAGAATGGGGTTAGGAGGGAGAGATAGATCAGCCATGATTGAATGGCGGAGTAGACTTGATGGGACAAATGGCCACATTCTACTATTCCTTATGACCTTATGACTTTATGATATAGGGGAGGAGAATTTGCATCCAATCTTCAAAATGCACAAAGATAATTGGTAATGTTAACCAGTCGAATCACAAGGACTGTGGGTTGAAGTTTCAGTTGCTGGATTGCATTTTTCCCATTCTTGTCTTGATCTATTTCAAATTAAGGTCCTGTACAGAAAGAATTATCACTGGGCCTGAGGTTAAGGATGTCAAGTAGCAGGAATAAGCCCTGACCAGGTAGCAAGCAGAATCAGCACGTGAATGAGAAAGGAACAACATCCATGACAATACAGGAAGGCGATGAGTAGAGCCAGGATGTTTAGGCACTAAAAATCTCTGAAATAGGCAGACAAAAAGGCATAATAAAATTATAAAAATGCACGAAAAAGGCATTTATTGACAAAAAAGGCATAAAAAGGCATGTATTTCCACCAATGATAATTGTATGCTACATTATTGCCTGGTTGCTCATAACTACTAGCATTTTTTTCAAATTATCTTGTTAAACTATGCCGTCTGTCAGACAGAATATGCTTCAGTTGTGAAAAAATTATTTCTACCCTTCTGTCAGACAGAATATGCTTCAGTTGTGAAAAAATTATTTCTACCCCAGCTAAGGTCACTGGTGCATACCCGAAACAAGCTACAAACTCTACATTCATGTTGATATCTTGTGCATTACAACTACCTTTGACAAATTTAGCTATGTATTGTACTTCTTCAAGATCTTTGTTAGCTAAAATCTCTCTCTCATTTTCCTTGTATGTCTTTACCTACATCGCCAGGAACTTTCAGTACAAAGTACAGCAAGTGACGATGTAAACAACTGAGCAATAGTTGAGCTTTTTGACCTCCAATACTTCCAATGTCAAGAAATACTCCTTTTATGGTTGACCTACCATGGTGTACCAATGGCCACATTGTCAACATATCTCCACACAGCATTGGTTGTCTCGTCTATTGAGATCCATATTTTGTTGCGTGCAACTTCATCTCTAATTTTCTGCACAACAATGTTGAAGTTGCTCTCAACATAATTTATCTGTAATGATGACTCGCTCGGTATATGTTCCTCTGTGTATTTCCCGAAGAAACCTCTGAGAGATTTGTTTTCCAATTCCACAGTGGAATTCCAGAATCAATGAATGCTTTGCTCTCGAAACTCAGATTTGCGACTGGAGCCAGCAGTAAATGTTGTGAGGAGACAAGCTTGCGTATTTCCTACCTTCAGTTTCTCTGCCGTCGACTTGTGTTTAGCTGTCTGTACATGCTGGGAGACGAAATATTTCTTCTCATGATTCACTGCTTTCTCACATGCTTTGCAAAACTGCACACAGTTGTCTGTGGAGAATATATCATTCCCGTACACTCTCACCAAATCGTTCAGTTTTTTACAAGGCGTTGACGACTTTAGGCATTTTGACGCTTGCAGGGGTAGATCCTCCAGGAGCGGGGATGCAGACCTCTACAGGCAAGCCAAGTACAAGCTGAGAAGAGGAATCAGAGCTGCCAAGGAAATGTACTCTGTGAAGTTCAGAGCAAGTTCTCAGCAAATGACTCTTCTTCAGTGTGGAAGGGCTTGCAAGAAATCACAAGCTACAAGAGAAAAACACCCCCACTCCTTGGACAATCATCAGCTGACCACTGACCTGAACGAGTTCTACTGCAGGTTTGATAAACAAAAACTTGATCCTGGTACCTCACACCCCATCCCCAACCAACACAAGTTAGGATGGGGTAGAAGCCCGTGCCTCCCCAGCCATTGACCTCAGCGCACGTCACTGCAGTAGAGTTGCTGTGTTATAGTGCTTGCAGCGCTAGAGACCCGTGTTCGATCGCGACTACGGGTAATGTACATTTATGCTGTACAGAGTTTGGACATTCTCCCCATGACCTTCATGAGATGCACTGTATCTCGCAACTAAACTAAAAAATACCTCTTCATGTAGCTCATTCCTTACACACTTTGTATGAAATTTATAGGAGACCTCTTCAGTTCTGTTCACAGTTTTCAGTTCAGTTTAGTTTATTGTTACGTGCACCGAGGTTCATTGAAAAGCTTTTGTTGCGTGCCAACCAGTCAGCAAAAGGGCAAAACATGACTACAATCGAGCCATTTACAGTATATAGATACATGGATCTACAGTATAAGGGAATAACGTTTAGTGCAAGATAAAGCCAGCATAAAATCGGAATAAAGATAGTCCTGTCTGAGAAGTAAGTATATTACAAAGAAGGTGTTGAATATCTCGAATGATCTGCCAAAGGAGGTATTAAAAGACAGATACAACTATAATATTTAAAGGGCATTTTGGCAGATACTTGGCAGGGAGAGAGGGAGCCAGGTTTAATGTGGATAAATGGGATTAGCATAGATTAGCATCATGATTGGCATGAATGTGATGGGCCGAAGAGGCTCATTCATGTGCAGTATATTTCTATGATACTATGATTCATGTTTGATTCTTGCATTAGGTTAGTTCTAAGCTTTGTTTATGGTTTAATAAACTTGGAGAGACACAGCTATAATGATACTGCCACAAAAGTTTAAACAAGGTCAGTTTTCTTAAATATCCCATCTGTTTAGAACAATCCGTGAAACAAAGTTTAATTAAAAAGACTGAATCATAAATAGCATTCATGCTACCTTGGGGCAAGGTCAGTTTGAGATAAGTTTAAGGCTGGAAGTTTCCATTGTCACAAAACGTATATGAATTTGATATCAAATAAATTAGACTATTAAATGAAAAAAAAATTGCAGATGTTGTAAATCTGAAATGAAGCAGAAATAGCTGAGCACACTCAATAACTCAGGCAGGATTTATATAAAGAGAAACAGAGATAGCGTTTCAGATTGAAGACACCTCCTTCAGGCTCTTCAACATGAACAATTATCTTTTTTCCTTTCTGCAGATCCTGTTCCACTTGCTGAGTGTTTCCAACATTTTCTGATAGTATATGAAATAATTATTTCCTTGTGACAGTTTTCTTCACATCATTAAATTAACTATGTTGAATAGATTCACTGGGAACAGCATCAGATCTATTGGAGTCATAGAGTCCTAGTCATAGTCAATCAGTGTGGAAACAGACCCTTACATCCAACTTACCCTCACAGACCAACATGTCCCATCAACACTCATCTCACCTCTGCGTTTGGCCCACATCCACTTTGAACGTGTCCTATCCATGTACCTGTCTTAATCGTTCCTTAAACACTGCAATAATCCTTCCTCAACTACTTCCTCTGGCAGCACATTCCCAAAACCCACCACCCTTTATGTGAAAAAGTATTCCTTTTAGATTCCTATTACATCTTTTCCCCTTCCACTTCCCCTTTCCCGATTCCCCTACTCTGGGCAGGAGACTCTGAGTCTCCACCCGATCTCTTCCTCTCATGATTTTATACACCTCTATAAGATCACCCCTCATGCTCCTGCACTCCAAAGAATAGACTCCCAGCCTGCTCAATATCTCCCTCTAGCTCAGACTCTCGAGTTCTGGCAACATCCTCGTAAATCTTCGCTGTACCCTTTCCAGCTTGACAACGTCTTTCCTATAACATGGTGTCCAGGGTATATTCTCAACCAAATCACTAATATACATTACACATAACACAATATTCTAAATGCGGCCTTACCAACGTCCTATATAACTGCAATATGACCTCCCATCATCTATACATATGAAATATATATTAATGTATATGAAATATATGAAACATATGAAGCATATGAAATAACATATGAAGACTTAAGGGATGGTATGATGGTGCAGAGGGGTGGCACGGTGGTATAGCAGCAGAGTTACTGCCTTATAGCACCAGAGGCGCAGGTTCAATCCTGACCTCGGGTGCTGTCTGTACGGAATTTGTGCGTTCTCCCTGTGACCGCGTGGGTTTTCTCCGGGATCTCCGGTTTCCTCCCACAATCCAAAGACGTACAGGTTTGTAGGTTAATTGGCTTTGGTAAATATTATAAATTGTCTTTAGTGTGCAGGATAGTGTTAGTGTGTTGGGATCGCTGGTCAGTGTGGACTCGGAGCGCTGTAAATCCAAAACTAAAACTAAAACGAAGTATGAAATAATTATTTCCTTACAACAGTTTTCTTCATATCATTGAATTAACTGCATCGAATGGGAGCAGGCAGTGAACTAATGGGCTGAATCAAGTGAGCTACAGACAGTACGTAA
This sequence comes from Amblyraja radiata, assembly GCF_010909765.2. Taxonomy (NCBI): domain Eukaryota; kingdom Metazoa; phylum Chordata; class Chondrichthyes; order Rajiformes; family Rajidae; genus Amblyraja; species Amblyraja radiata. Next base: position 26,768,043 of record NC_045960.1, on the reverse strand, counting down.
AAACCTTTACTTGGATTAAACCATCAGAACCAAGGATAACCGACGAATGTTAAATGTCCGCCGAGTTTCACAGCCGTGTATATCTGGCTTCTTAAAAGTTGTCTGGCTTTTTAAAAGTTGTCTCCACTCCTTCTCCCTCCCTTTCCCCCCTTCTCCCCACTCTTCCCCCATCTCCCCCCTCTTTTAAAGGACTTATCGTACACTGTGCATTGGCCGTATTAATTACAGCGCCAAACTTCCTGTTCACCCGGTATGTGTCTGTATCATCTTGGCTTTGCATCGTGTGAATTTCAGACAGCGCTCCCCCCACTTGCCCTGTCCCACACCTGCGATGTGTTTGTGTGTGTGTGTGTGTGTGTTTCACTCTGACAGTCGCCTGAAAAATCACCTAAGTGGGACAGGCCCATTAGAGTCGTAGAGTCATAGAATCATACAGCATGGAAACAGGCCCTTCAGACCAACTCCATAATGACCAAGATGCCCCATCTAAGATAGTCCCATTTGCCAATGCTTGCCCCATAAACCTCTAAACCTTTTCCAACAACTCTCTGTGTGAAAAAGTTGTTCTTCTTCTCCGTTCTAAATGGCTTACTCCTTATTCTTAAACTGTGGCCCCTGGTTCTGGACTTCCTCAACATCGGGAACATGTTTCCTGCCTCTACCGTGTCCAAACCCTTAATAATCTTATATGCTTCAATAAGGTATCCTCTCATCCTTCTAAACTCTAGAGTATACAAGTCCAGCTGTTCCATTCTCTCAGCATATGACATTCCCGCCATCCCAGGGAATTAACCTTGTAAACCTACGCTGCACTCCCTCAATAGCAAGAATGTCCTTCCTCAAATTTGGAGACCAAAACAGCACACAATACTCCAGGTGTGGTCTCACTAGGGCCCTATACAACTGCAGAAGGACCTCTTTGCTCCTATACTCAACTCCTCTTTTTATGAAGGCCAACATGCCATTCGCTTTCTTCACTGCCTGCTGTACCTCCATGCTTGCTTTCATTGACTGATGAACAAGGACCCCCCAGATCCCGTTGTACTCCCCCTTTTCCCAACTTTACACCATTTAGCTAATAATCTGCCATCCTGTTTTTTTGCTACCAAAGTGGATAACCTCACATTTATCCACATTAAACTACATCTGCCATGCATCTGCCCACTCACCCAACCGTTCCAAGTCACCCTGCATTCTCATAGAATCATCCTCACAGTTCACACTGCCACCCAGCTTTGTGTTATCTGCAAATTTGCTAATGTTACTTTGAATCCCTTCATCTAAATCATTGATGTTTATTGTAAATAGCTGCGGTATTTAACGAGCCTTGCGGTACCCCACTAGTCACTGCCTGCCATTCTGAAAGGGACCCGTTAATCCCTACAATTTGTTTCCTGTCTGCCAACTAATTTTCTATCCATGTCAGCACTCTACCCCCAATACCATGTGCCATAATTTTGCCCACTGATCTCCTATGTGGGACTTTATCAAATGTTTTCTGAAAGTCCAGGTACACTACATCCACTGGCTCTCCCTTGTCCATTTTCCTAATTACATCCTCAAAAAAATCCAGAAGATTAGTCAAGCATGATTTCCCCTTCGTAAATACATGCTGACTCGGACCGACCCAGTTACTGCTATCCAAATGTGCCGCTGTTTCATGTTTTATAATTGACTCCTGCATCTTCCCCACCATCTATAATTCCCTGTTTTCTCTCTCCCGCCTTTCTTAATAATGTGGGATAACATTAGCTACCCTCCAATCCACAGGAACTGATCCTGAATGTATAGAATATTGGAAAATGATCACCAATGCATCCACGATTTCTAGAGCCACTTCCTTAAGTACCCTGGGATGCAGACCATCAGGCCCTGGGGATTTATCAGCCTTCACCAGGTTCACCAGACTGATTCCTGGGTTGTCAGGACTGTCTTATGAAGAAAGACTGGATAGACTTGGTTTATACTCTCTAGAATTTAGGAGATTGAGAGGGGATCTTATAGAAACTTACAAAATTCTTAAGGGGTTGGACAGGCTAGATGCAGGAAGATTGCTCCCGATGTTGGGGAAGTCCAGGACAAGGGGTCACAGCTTAAGGATAAGAGGGAAATCCTTTAAAACCGAGATGAGAAGAACTTTTTTCACACAGAGAGTGGTGAATCTCTGGAACTCCCTGCCACAGAGGGTAGTCGAGGCCAGTTCATTGGCTATATTTAAGAGGGAGTTAGATGTGGCCCTTGTGGCTAAGGGGATCAGAGGGTATGGAGAGAAGGCAGGTACGGGATACTGAGTTGGATGATCAGCCATGATCATATTGAATGGCGGTGCAGGCTCGAAGGGCCGAATGGCCTACTCCTGCACCTAATTTCTATGTTTCTATGTTTCTATGTTTCAGTCCCATCAGTCAACACCATTTCCTTCCTAATGTGGATTTCCTTCAGTTTCTCCGTCACCCCAGATCCTCTGACCACTAGTACATTAGGAAGATTGTTTGTGTATATGAAGATTGAAAATTGTAATTATGTATAGTCTTTTCTATGACTGGTCAGCCAGCAACAAAGCTTTTGACTGTACCTTGGTAACATGACAATAAACTAAACTAAACTAAACTAAAACTAAAACTAAACTAAACTAAACTAAAACTATTATTATTATAATTATTTATTATTATTTTTTTAAAATTATTATTATTTTTAGCTTGTAAAATCCTGGAGACAAGAAAAGGGAGAATTTGCAAGGGAGAGTCAGACTTCCGCAGATCAGGTCACCCAAAACCCTGTACCGGCTGCAAACAGTAATTTCTACTTTGAGGTAATCACTCCTTTAAGGGTAGTGTTATGTTTTATTCTGCTCCATGGGTTTCAAAAACGCTTTCTTGGACTGATTCAAAGGCAGCTTCTGAGGAACGCCTGATTAAGCAATGCATATTTTCTTTGACCTCCTTGTGTTTCATGTATATCAGTCTGCAAACTTTGTCATGAACTGTTGACAGTGTTGGCCCAGCACCAAGTCTGGACAGTGTTGGAATTTGAATGAAGACAGCACATAACAGGGCGGCATGGTGGTGCAGCGGTAGAGTTGCTGCCTTACAGCGCCAGAGACCCGGGTTTGATCACAACTATGGGTGCTTGTCTGTATGGAGTTTGTACATTCTCCCAGTGACCTGTGTGGGTTTTCTGTGTGATCTTCGGTTTCCTCCCACACTCCAAAGACATAGGTGTAGGTTTGTCTTGGTGCAAATGTAAAAAAATTGTCCCTAGTTTGTGTAGGGTAGAGTTAATGTGCTGGGATCGCTGGCCGGTGCGGACTCGAAGGGCCGAAGGGCCTGTTTTCCGTGCTATATCTCTAAACTAAACTAAATTAAAAACAGGAACAGGCCCTTTGGCCCACCATGTCAGTTCCGACCGTGATGTCAATCTAAAGTAACCGTACATGCTTACATGAGGTTTATATCCATCTGTATCACCACCCTTGATGTGAAACGGTTACCCCTCAGATTCGTATAAAATAAATTCCCCTTCCCCTTCAAACATAAAGAGCGAGTGCAACATGCTCTCCCTTAAGTCATTAATTATCATACTAAACAACTTGGCTTTCCCAGTGATTGCTGCTGTTTCCCACCACAATAAGACAAAAAGATTCCAGGGTGCCAGCTGGTAACAGTGTGGCCACAAAGTTATGCAGCCTAGAGTGTTTGGGGAAGTTAGGATGAGACAATGTAACCACAGTGTATCACATCCTGGGATATGGAAGCAATCCAAGACACCAGAGAGTTGGTGACATACAACTCCTGTCAAGAAGAAAGGGGTTGAACTGGGTAAATGGGTGGCTTTTGATAAATCAACTCTCTGGAGAGATGAAATGGGTGACGATTCGGGTCGAGAGCCTTCTTCAGACCTGCATTTACTCCAGCATTTTGTGTTCATCTTCGGTGTAAAACAGCATTTCTGTTCCTTCTTGCACTTAAGGTCATACGTGATAGGAGCAGAATTAGGCCATTCGGCCCTCAAGCCTATTCCGCCATTTCCTGGTCCGAGAACACTAACGCAATTATCAAAAAAGCTCATCAGCGCCTTACTTCCTGAGAAGATTACGGAGAGTCGGATTGTCAAGGAAGACTCTCTCTAACTTCTACAGGTGCACAGTCGAGAGCATGCTGACCGGTTGCATCGTGGCTTGGTTCAGCAATTTGAGCGCCCTGGAGAGGAAAAGACTACAAAAAGTAGTAAACACTGCCCAGTCCATCATCGGCTCTGACCTTCCTTCCATCGAGGGGATTTATCGCAGTCGCTGCCTCAAAAAGGCTAGCAGTATCATCAAAGACCCACACCATCCTGGCCACACACTCATCTCCCTGCTACCTTCAGGTAGAAGGTACAGGAGCCTGAAGACTGCAACAACCAGGTTCAGGAATAGCTACTTCCCCTCAGCCATCAGGTTATTAAACCTGGCTCGGACAAAACTCTGATTATTAGCTACCACTTTCTGTTATTTGCACTACCAGTTTATTTATTCATGTGTGTATATATTTATATCATGGTATATGGACACATTTATCTGTTTTGTAGTAAATGCCTACTATTTTTCTGTGTGCTTAAGCAAAGCAAGAATTTCATTGTCCTATACAGGGACACATGACAATAAACTCACTTGAACTTGAATCATGGCTGATCTATCTCTCCCTCCTACCCCATTCTCCTGCCTTCTCCCCATAACCCTTGACACCTGTACTAATAAAGAATCTATCTAACTCTTTAAAAATATCCATTGACTTGCCCTCCACAACCTTCTGTGGCAAAGAATTCCACAGATTCACCACTGTAGATTAAGATAGATTAAGGGTGAATTCCTTGGAGTTTAAATTTGAGCATTCACTTTGGAAAACTGGAGGATGGTGTGACACAAAAGGAGATAATTTTGCTTATCATCCTGGTGTCAGAACCTTCATTACATTATCCAGTTCCCGTTCTTTCCTCAGAGTCCTGGGATTCCTCTGGGAACTTGTCTTGTTTTCTTTTGGAAATTATTACAAGAATTATTTTCAAATCATAACAACTTATGTAAATAATAATGTTTCTCCATTCCATTCTTGGCCCTTTTCCAATCAACCTTCTGTTCTCTGATTATGAATATTAAGCAAACATAGGCAGTTTTTCTTTCTCTGCCCTATTAAAACAAAATCTTTTTTCGAACACTGTTCAAAAGTAAAATACTGCAGATGCTGGAATGATGAAATAAAAACTAAAATTGGTGAAGATACTCAGCAGGTCAGGCAGCATCCGTGGATCAAAGAATAGAATTAATGTGCATGAAGGAACTGCAGATGCTGGTTTAAACCAAAGATAGACACAAAATGCTGGAGTAACTCAGCGGGACAGGCAGCATCTCTGGAGAGAAGAAATGGGTGACGATTTGGGTCGAGACCCTTCATTTGTAAATGTTTCAGTTTGATCATCTTTAATCAGGAGGAAAGTTAGAAATCAAACATGTTTTAAGTTGCAGAGAAGGGATATGTGTGGAGAGAATAGAGAGGATATCTATGACAGGGTGGAGACTGCAGGTATTTTCTCCGACTGCTGTTTTATTTGGTCTGAACCCATTTGGGCATGGAAAATCAGACAAGCCTCCCACAACAGCACGATTCAGAACACTGAAGAAGGGTTTCGGCCCGAAACGTTGCCTATTTCCTTCGCCCCACAGATGCTGCTGCACCCGCTGAGTTTCTCCAGCACTTTTGTCTACCTTCGATTTTCCAGCATCTGCAGTTCCTTCTTAAACACTTTTAAACAGTTAATTAAAAGATAACCAAATGTCACAATTAAAATAAAATATAAATTTGCTGGGGATACCTGATAGAAGTGTATAAAATTATGCAAGGCATAGATAGGGTAGGCAGTCAGAAACTTTCTCCCAAAATGGTAAAATCAAATACTAGAGGTGAAGATGAAGAGGAAAAGATTCAATAGGAACCTGAGGGGTAACCTTTTCACACAAATGGTGGTGGGTGTACGGAACAAGGAGGAGGTAGTTAGGGCAGGGACTATCACAATGTTTAAGAAACAATTAGACAGGTACATGGATAGGACAGACAGATCTGCTTCGGTCTGAAGAAGGGTCGCGACCCGAAACGTCACCCATTCCTTCTCTCCAGAGATGCTGTCTGTCCCGCTGAGTTACTCCAGAATTTTGTGTCTAACAAGGAGAGAACAGGTTTTGATATGGGCCAAACATGGGCAAGTGGGACTAATATAAATCGAATATGTTGGTCAGTATGGGCAAGTTGGGCTGAAGGGCCTGTTTCCACACTGTAAGACTCTATTGCTCTATGACTCGAGAGGGAATAGCATAAACGTGTGAGGGGCAAAGTTGAAAGGAGATGTGTGGGACAAGTTTTTAACACAGGGGATAATGGAATGTGCTGCCAGGACCAGTGATTGAGGCAGATGCAATTGTGGCATTTCAGGGACTTTTGAATAGTCAGCCCAGACCATCACACAAACCAACCTCCCTTTCATTGACTCCATTTATGCCTCACGCTGCCTCTGCAAGGCCAGCAGCCTAATCAAGCACGAGTCGCACCCTGGCCATTCTCTCTTCTCCCCTCGCCCATCGGGCAAAATGTACAGAAGTGTGAAAGCGCACAGCTCCAGATTCAGGGACAGTTTCTTCCCAGCTGCTATCAGGCAACGGAATCATCCTACCACAACCAGAGAGCAGTCCTGAACTACTATCTACCTCATTGGTGATCTTCGGACTATCCTTGATCAGACTTTGCTGGCTTTACCTTGCTTTAAACGTTATTCGTTTATCATGTACCTTTACACTGTAAATGGCTCGATTGTAATCATAATTTGTCTTCCTGCTGACTGGATAGCACGCATCAAAAGCTTTTCACGGTACCTCAGTACACGTGACAATGAAGTAAACTGATATAGATATGCAGGGTTTGGAGGGACACTGATTTTGTCCAGGCAGATAAGATCTGTAGCTGGCATCATGTTTATTAATGTTTTTATTATTACTCTGTGAGTTTAATGTGAATATCAATCAATCAATAAGGACTTTCATTGCACCCTAGTGAATCTGACAATAAATTAATCTGAATCTGAATCTGAAATCTTCTGTTTTGTGTCCTTATTCACTCCAAATTCCATTCACTAATCACCCAATTGCTCTCTATTCCCATTTAAACAGCACTTCAATATTTATAATTCTCATAGAACTTCTTTTTCACTGCTTTGAAGAAGGGTCCTGACCCGAAACATCACCTATCCATGTTATCCATAGATGCTGCCTGACCCGCTGAGTTACTCCAGCACTTTGTTTCCTTTTTCATATAACTCTCATCTTGGTTTTTGAAGCCCCTCCTTTATCTTGCCATCTCGATCTCTGTGGTTTCCTCCAGCGTCACAAGTCCCTGACATATCTGCACTCTTGAACCCTGAGTTCCAATTCATTCTTGAATTTAAATGGCCCGTCTTTGCTGCGAGAATATTTAAAAGCAAGTTCTGACTCAAACTTCAACAAGGTTTAGTTGAGTTGAGTTTAGTTTAGTTTAGTTTGTTTAATTTAGAGATACTTCGGCCCACCGAGTCCGCGCCGACCAGCGATTCCGAACACTAACACTATTCTACACACTAGGGACAGTTTACAATTTTACTGAAGCCAATTAACCTACAAACCTGTACGTCTTTGGAGCGTAGGAGGAAACGGAAGATCCCTGAGAAAACTCACGCAAGTCACGGGGAGAACGTACAAACTCCGTACAGACAGCACCTGTAGTCAGGATCGAACCCGGGTCTCTGGCGCTTTCACTGTAGAGCTTTTCACTGTACCTCGGTGACATGTGACACTAAACTAAACTGAATTGAACTGTAAGGCAGTAGCTCTACCGCTGCCCAAAGGGGTTATGGCAATGTGGGTATTTGATGGGAGTTTCACCTACCATCGAGTATTCAAGAGAGAGTTAGATTTAGCTCTTAGGGCGAACGGAATCAAGGGTTATGGGGAGAAAGCAGGAACGAGGTACTGATTTAGGATGATCAGCCATAAGCATATTGAATGTCAGTGCTGGCTCGATGGGCCGAATGACCTATTCCTGCCCCTATTTTCTATGTTTCTATGTTTCTAGTGCAATTTGCTGACAAGGATGAAATGGAGCACAGGCTGGATATTTGGAAGATTGTGTCACTGATAATGGTTAATGAGTCAGCCAGTTTTACACAAGTCCTGTCACAATGGATTAGCCTGGAGCCCTAATTCAAAGAAGAGTTGGTCTTCTTTCCAAAAATAAATGAAATGCAGACCTAAACTTGATATACAGGCTCAGGGCACCTGAATGGTTGCTCTGAGAGTGGTGGTAGTTCTGCGCATTTGGACATGTACTGAGGGGTCTGAAGAAGGGTTTCGGCCCGAAACGTCGCCTATTTCCTTCGCTCCATAGATGCTGCTGCACCCGCTGAGTTTCTCCAGCAATTTTGTGTACCTTGGACATGTACTGAGTTGAGTTGAGTTTAGTTTATTGTCACATGTAGCGAGGTACAGTGAAAAGCTTTTGTTGCGTGCTAACCAGTCAGCAGAAAGACAATACATGATTGCAATTGAGCCATCCACACTGTACAGATACATGATAAAGGGAATATTGTGAATAACGTTTAATGCAAGATGAGGCCCGTAAAGTCCAAACAAAAATAGTCTGATACTGCATGTTTCAGGTCTGAAACATCACTGGATGGGTATTGCTTAAGAAAGAACTGCAGATGTTGGAAAAATCGAAGGTAGACAAAAAATGCTGGAGAAACTCAGCGGGTGAGGCAGCATCTATGGAGAGAAGGAATAGGCGACGTTTCGGGTCGAGACCCGAAACGTTACCTATTCCTTCTCTCCATAGATACTGCCTCACCCGTTGAGTTTCTCCAGCATTTTTTGTCTACTGGATGGTTATTGTTCATTACTGATCTTGCATACTGCTGTCAGAGATCCCAGGAATGAGTGGGTTAACATATAATGAGCGTTTGATGGCACTGGGCCTGTACTCGCTGGGGTTTAGAAGAATGAGGGGAAACCTCATTGTACAGAATAGTGAAAGGCTTGGATAGAGTGGATGTGGAAAGGATGGTTCCACTAGTGGGAGAGTCCAGGACCAGAGGCCATAGCCTCAGAATCCTTTAGGAAGGAGATGAGGAGGAATCTATTTAGTCAAAGGGTGGTGAATCTGTGGAATTCATTGCCACAGAAGGCTGTGGAGGCCATCAGTGGATATTTTTAAGGCAGATAGATTCTTGATTAGTAGTGTTGTCAGCGGTTACGGTGAGATAGATCAGGGAGCAATAGATCAGCCATGATTGAATGGGAGAGTAGACTTGTTGGGCCGAATGGCCTAATTCTGCTCCTGTCACTTAACTTGAACAGCATCCAATGGTTCAATAATTATTTTACTGTCACGTGGCCAGCTGCAGCTTCGACTTTGAAAATGGCACCAAAACCTGGCAACTTGTATATGATCTCAGTGAGTTATCTCTATACATTTTGTACTTAATGTGGCATTGTGCTTACGTGTGGTAATAATTTACTGAACTGTACGCCAAATAAGAATTTCACTGTACTTCAATACATGTGACAATAAACAACAATGGAACCATTGAAGATTACCTCTCAGTCTCCTGCTTTCCAGTTTCCTAACCTGCCCGACCCTATACAAGTCTTAAAAAATTCTGTTGCAGTGTCTTTTAAATCTTGTTATTGTACCTGCCTCATCTCTACCTCCTCTGACAGTCTATTCCCTATGCCCATCACCCCCTGAGTGAACAATTTGCCTCTCAGGTTCCTATTAAATCTTTCTCCTCTCGCTTTAAACCCATGTCCCCAACCCTGCTAAAGGACTGTGCATTCACCCTATCTATTCCCCTCATGATTTTATATACTTCAATAAGATTATTTAGTTTAGTTTAGAGAGACAGCTTGGAAACAGGCCCTTCAGGACCACCGAGTCTGCGTGGGCCAGTGATCCCCGCACACGTACACTATCCTACACATACTAGGGCCAATTTACAATTGCACCAAGCCAATTAGCCTAGAAACCTGTACGACTTTGGAGTGTGGGAGGAAACTGGAGATCCTGGCGAAAACCCACGCGGGTCACAGGGAGAGCATACAAACTCTGTACAGACAGTACCCATAGTCAGGATCAAACCCGGGTCTCTGGCACTGTAAAGGGCCTGTCCCACTGCAGCGACCCAATTGGCGTGTTTAGAAGAGTTTAGGAGAGTTTGAAAAAGTGTCATGTTAAAGACCTCGTTCGACTATGTAGAAGACCTCCTTCGACCTCCTTCGACTATGTTGAAGACTAGCTTCGACTAGCTTTGGGAAAATTGGACATTGAATAGTGGAGAGTGAAGATGACCTCCTTCGATCTCCTTCGACCTCCCTTCGACTAGGTTGAAGACTATCTACGACTACCTTCGACTACCTTTGACTACCCTCAATTACCTACGAATAACATGCCGACCTACTACAACCTTCTACGGCCTGCTTTGAGTAAACCTACCAATAAACATGGCGACCTTTTTTTACTCGCGGGCATTTTTCAGCATGTTGAAAAATACGCAACGACCTAGCTGAGGCCTTGAGTACGCGGGGACTACTCTCGAGCATGAAGGTGAGTTACAAAGACCTCCTAGGTCCTCATGTCGACCATGCTGCGAGTATGAGTCAAGGGCAAACTCTTCTAAACTTGCCAATTAGGTCGCCGCAGTGAGACAGCCCCTTAAGGCAGCTACTTCAGCAGTTCTTGCTAGGACTACATGTATCTGCTTGCACCCATTGTTTCTGTGGTACATGTGTCTAATTTGTATTCAGGTCGCAGTTCAGAGCACACCTGCACATTTGTCGATTGCTTCATGCCAGCTGTCCATATTGGGAAAGGAAACAAGGCTCTCACCCTTCAGAAATATTTAGTCATCAAATTATAGCACGTTAAAGAGAGGTTCAATGAAGCAGCTAACAAAACATGTTGCAGAATTACGCTTTCATCAGCAGTTATTAATTTGATACTGAAGTGAATCACCAGCTGCAAGCAGTGCAATTGATCATTGCTTTTTACCGAAGGCTGCTACCAGACAACCAGCATTTAGTGCGTCCGAGACTGAGACAAATACAAAGGGCGGCGCGGTGGTGTAGCGGTAGGGTTCCTGCCTTACAGCGCCAAGGACCCGGGTTCAATCCCGACGATGGGTGCTGTCTGAACGGAGTTTGTACAGAGTTTGTATGTTCTCCCCGTGACCTGCGTGGGTTTTCTCCGGGAGCTAAGGTTTCCGTGCAGGATAGTGTTAGTGTGGGGGGGGATCGCTGGTCAGTGAGGACCCTGTGGGCCGAAGGGCCTGTTTACGCGTTGTATATCACTAAACTAAACTAAATGACCAGCGTTGAGTGAAGATAAACACACAACACTGGAGCAATTCAGCGGGACAGGCTGGAGAGAAGGAAAGGGTGACGTTTCGGGCTGAGAACCTTCTTCAGACTGAGAGTCAGCGGAGAGGGAAACGAGAGATTTTGATGGCGATATAGAAAGATATAGAACAAAGAAATGAAAGATAATCGCAGAGGGGGAGCAGCGAGAGAGGGTGTTGCTGAACTCTAATCGGAGAGAGGTGCTTCTGCTTGCACTGCGGTGACCTTTTGCATCAGAGGCCGCCTCGTGTTTGGGTCAGCAAGGGTGCAAATGGGCCTGTCCAGCTCCCACATGTGCACAGAGCTTTGGGTCTGGTCTGCTTCATGCTTTTTGCCATTGCATGCAAGCTTTCTGGCAGCCCTGCCTATGCCCCAAGGACTTCGATTTGCATCGCTCTCAGCCTTCTTCTGCATGTTATCACTTGTAAACCTCATTGAAGTCCTTTGCAGTAGATTCTGATGCACCCTCCCTCCCCCTCTGGTGAATTTGCATCTGCATTACTTGCCCTGCTCCAAGCCTCTCAATGCCAGTGCTCATCCCGCATCCAGTAAACATATCCAGCCTAATCATTAACAAATGCTATGTTTTCTTTTCCGAGCCAATGCCTGAAAACGCAGTTATTTTTTCAAAAAAATATACTTCAATTGTAATAAAATATAAATACAACGCAAATGAACCATGCAAAACACTTAATACATTCTTAATGTCTATGCATTCAATGTTGCTGGCCAGTGGTGTTGGAACCTCCCTTTGTCTTTACACATAACACTATTGCCACTCTGTGTTGGAAGGAACTGCTGCTTTAAACCGAAGATAGACACAAAATGCTGGAGTAACCCAGCGGGTTCAAGCAGCATCTCTGGAGAGAAGGATAAGGTGACGTTTCAGGTCGAGACCCTTCTTCAGACTGAGAGTCAGGGGTAAGGGAAATGAGAGATATAGAGAGATATAGAACAGATGAATGAAAGAAATGCAAAACAATGTAATGAGGAGCAAGGAAAGGTGGAGCCCACAATGGTCCATTGTTGGCTGTGGGCTTGGTGATAACGAGTTGCACAGACAGTGAAACTCAACAAGATGATAGTGACGGAGGGATGGAGAGGGAGGGGATGCAAGGGTTACTTGAAGTTAGAGAGGTCAATATTCATAGTGCTTGGTTGTAAGCCTCTCTCGTGGTTTTATTTATTTGAATTTTTTTTTTTTTGTAACAAGAAATAGGCACATAAAAAAAACATGCAAAATACATTCTTAGTGTCAACAACGTCAATATTGCTAGTGTTGTACCCAGTGGTGCTAACACCTCCTTTTGTCTTTACACATAACAACATTGTCACACGTGGCTTAGAAACGCTATTGTAGGGTTGTGGTGGGAAGGGAAAGGAAGAGGAAAATAAGAAGTGCAGGGTTATGCTCTTGGCTTGATGAAAAATGTAAGGGTTTGTTGTGGATGAATTAGCATCAATCATATTATGGCAAGGACTCATACCTGCAACTGTACACTCCTTGGCATCTTGAACATCAGTTAGATGCCACATTCTCTTGCATTTAAGGGCGGCACGGTGGTGCAGCGGTAGAGTTGCTGCATTACAGTGCTTGCAGCGCCAGAGACCAGGGTTCGATCCTGACTATGGGTGCTGTCCGTACAGAGTTTGTACATTCTCCTTGTGTCCGCGTGTGTTTTCTCCGAGATCTTCCATTTCATCTCACACTCCAAAGACGTACAGATTTGTAGGTTAGTTGGCTGGTATAAGTTTGAATTGTACAAGTGTCCCTGGTGTGTGTGTGTGTGTGTAGGATAATGTTAATGTGTGGGGATCGTTGGTCGGTGCAGACTCGGTGGGCTGAAGGCCCTGTTTCCGTGCTGTATCTCTAAACTAAATTCTCCTTGTGACCGCGTGGGTTTTCTGCGGGTGCTCCGGTTTCCCTCCACACTCCAAAGACGTATAGGTTTGCAGGTTAATTGGTTTCTGTAAAATTGTGAATTGTGTAGGATAGTGCTAGTGTACGGGGTGGTCACTGGTAGATGTGGGCTCGGTGGGCTACAGGGCCTGTTCCCACGCTGTATCTCTAAAGTCGAAAGTCTAAATGTCTTTAAGGTGGGAGTCTTTATTGTGTCACAATCTATATAACTGGTGCTGTCTGTGTGGGATTTGTACATTCTCCCTATGACTACCTGGTTTCCCTCTGGGTGCTCCAGGTTAATTAGACTCTGTATAATTGCCCCTATGGTGCAGGGCAGTGGTTCTTAACCTGGGGGTCGTGACCCCCCTATGGGGTAGTTTGGGGCTTTGCCGGGGGTCATGAAGGAGACACAAATAACATATAAATTTGTTGAGCCCATGTTTAGGAACCTAACAAAAGTACATACTGCATAGAGTATTTTGTTTGCGTATGCACTAGTGCCAAAAAGGTTAAGAACCATTGGCGTAGGGTGTAGTTGAGAAAGTGGGATAACACAGAACTCGTGTGAATGGGCGATTGATGGTGGGCGTGGAGTGAATGGGCTGAAGAGCCTGTTTACTGGCCATATCTCTAAACTACATCTCTCCAAACTAAACATCGGTCCTAAAGGGCTGGCAGTCGGTGAAAGCTATGAGATGAGAGTCGAAATATGGCAACGTGCTCCGAGACCTCTTGCGCTAACATGGACATGTTTCCTAATTGAGCCATGCACTACGGCTCGCTTTTTTTTAACTTCTTTTATGTGAAATTCAGATGTAATTTATGTTTTTGGCTGTGTTTGTGATCCTGCTCCAAGCTGCTTATCATGATGCATCACAGCTTGGTTTGGCAACGGCTCCATTCAAAACCGCAGGAAATTGCAGAGGGTTGTGGAAGCAGCCCAGACCGTCGCACAAACCAACCTCCCCTTCCATTGACTCCATCTACACTTAACGCAGCTTCGGCAAGGCCACCAGCACAATTCAAGAGCAGTCTCACCCCGGTCACTCCCTCTTCTCCCCTCTCACATCAGGCAAGGGGTACAGAAGTGGGAAAATGCACACCTCCAGATTCAGGAACAGCTTCTTCCCAGCTGTTATTAGGTGACTGAACAGTCCACTCATCAGCTGGAGTGCAGTCCTGACCATCGACCTCTCTGAAGACCTTTGAACTATTTTAATGAGTGATACAGCGTGGAAGCAGGCCCTTCAAGTCAACCTGCCCACACCGGCCAATATGTCCCAGCTACAAAGCCCCACCTGTCCGTGTTTGGCCTATGTTCATTTATTGGACTTGAACGTGATATTTTGCACTAAATATTGTACCCTTTCTTCTTAGTCTGCGCACTGTGGACGGCGTGATTGGACGGCATGTCACTTATGTTCAATCTGCCAAGGCCTACTGCATCTCCCGGTTGCTAACCATTTTATTGCCCCTTCCCATTCCCACACTGACCTTTCTGTTCTGGGTCTCCTCCATTGCCGGAGTGCAGCAATGCACAAACTGGAGGAACTCAAGCTCGCATTCCGCTTGGGTAGCTTACAACCCAAGGGTATGAACATTTTAGGTCATCTGCTACGAAACCGCCCCACAAACTCCCTCGCCTTTCTCCCCACACACCATGTTTTCCCTCCCTCCCCTCTCCTCCCCTTTGCCCCATCTAGACTCGCACCTATTTCGTCCCTACCCACTGCAAATTCAATTCATTTCAAATTCATTTCACTTGCACTTTATGTGACGAATAAAACTGATATTGATATATTGATATACTTTCCTCCCTCTCGCTTCACATTTTGAAACTCTTCTACCTGTCTCCCTCCTTCTGCTTTTATCTCTGGCCTTTGTTCCAACCATCTTCCTATCAATAACCCAAGCCTTCACCTGCATCCACCTATTATCTGCAACACTTTGTCCTGCCTCTCCCCTCTTCTAGCTTTCTTCACCCAGTGCCCACAGTCAGCTTGAAGAAGGGTCTCGACCCGAAATGTCACCTGCCCATGTTCTCCAGAGATGTTGCCAGACCTGCTGAGTTACTACAGCACTTTGTATTCTTTGGTTTAGCTTAGGTTGGTTTCATTTAGTATAGAGATACAGCATGGAAACAGGCCCTTCGGCCAACCGAGTCCGCACCGACCAGCGATCTCCGCACATTAACATTATCTACACACATTAAGGACAATTTACATTTATACCAAGCCATTAACTTACAAACCTGTACGTCTTTGGAGTGTGTGAGGAAACCGAAGATCTTGGATAAAACACATGCAGGTCTCGGCGAGAACGTGCAAACTCCGTACAGACAGCACCCTTAGTCGGGATCAAACATGGGACCCGAGACTGGCGCTGTAAGGCAGCAAATCTACCGCTGTGCCTCCGCGCCACCTCTATTCGTTTTGTTTCGTTTATTGTCACGTGCACCGAGCTGCAGTGAAAAGCTCTTGTTGCAAAACCCACACGGTCACAGGGAGAAAATGCAAACTCCACACAGACAGACGGCCACCGAGGTCAGAATCGCTCCCAGGTCTCTGGCGCTGTGAAGCAGCAACTCTACCAGCAGCACCACTGTACTGTTTGTGTTTTAATCAGCATTTAAACTTTTGTGCTCCAACAATCACCCACAAAATGACTTCCACCAAACAGCCCGACCACTGTGCATCCCCCAAACACTTTAAGACGTGCGAACTCCCTTGAACAGTAACTAGCCATTCACACACTTGACCTCAGAGATAGTTAGACCTCTTTAGTTTAAGAGATACAATGTGGACACAGACCCCTCGGCCCACCGAGTCGGCGCCGACCAGCAATCCCCGTACACTAACACTATCCTACACACACTAGGGACAATTAACAATTTTTACTGAAGCCAATTAACCTACAAACCTGAACGTCTTTGGAGTGTAGGTGGAAACCGGAGCATCTGAGGAAAACTCACAAAGGTCACGGGGACAACATACAAACTCCATACAGACAGCACCCATAGTCAGGATGGAACCCGGGTCTCTGGCGCTGTGAGGTAGCAACTCTACGCTGCGCCACCATGTCGCCTTGTGTTATACAATACGGAATGAAACGTCTAGGTATGTTTCAGCGCGATTCTTTAATAGGTTTTGGAATAATTTCTGTATGGTTGAATTCAAGATGCTCTACAGATTAGCAATCAACTAGATTCTGGCATCACAGACTGGCTTGTTGTTTTGACTCTAAAATATTTTCTTTCAAGAAGCTGCTTTGAATATTTCCAAAGGATTGTAATGAAACTTGACTTTTGAAAGAAAAAAAATGTAGCCTAGTCAAAAATGTTAAAATGAGAGAGAGGAAAAGGATTTGAATAGGGCAACCACTGTAGCGTAGAGGTAGAGTTGCTGCCTTACAGCGCCAGAGACCCGGGTTCGATTCTGACCATGGCTGCTGTCTGTATGGAGTTTGTTATGCTCTCCTTGTTACCGCGTGGATTTTCTCTGGGTGCTCCGGTTTCGAAAGAGATACAGATTTACAGGTTAATTGTCTTCTGTAAATTGTAAATTGTCCCTAGTGTGTAGGATACTGCTAGTGTACGGGGTGATCACTGGTCGGTATGTGACTCGATGGGCTGAAGGGCCAATTTGCACGCTGTATTTCTAAAGTCTGAGGTTGAATAGAGATTCAGGGTTGTTTAAATGCTTCATGCATACAATATGAAAGAAACCGTCTCTCTGTGAAAGCAACTCTTATTGGAAATCGCATCCAGAATATCTGTTTTTTTTACCTCACGCAATGTGATCCCAACTGTTATTGATGTGTTGTGGCACAGAGCCTGGTGTGCAAGTCTCTATTTGTATCTATTGTGCCACTAACTCACAGTATTTTATGTCAATATTTTGCAACAAGATTCAGGACATAAAGATGAATTAACAACAACAACAACAAGGACAACATGAAAATGATTTACTCTTCTCCAGCCATACAATGATCTTGAAGTTCATTGCTTCCAGCCAGTATCCCCAAGTGCCCAGATACGTTGGGAGTGCTTTCACCGTTCAGCATCTCGGTGCTGACTCACTGGGCCGAAGGGCCTGATTCCACGCTGTGTCTCTAAACTAAAGTCAACTAATTAGATTACAACGCAGTGGTATGAATATTGATTTCTCTAACTCCAAGTAACCCCGACATTCCCTCTATCTCTATCCCTCCCCCATCCAATGCGTACTAGCTTCTCGTTTTCACCCAACAAACAGCTAACAATGGCCTGTTTCCTTTATCATCATTCCTTTTTTCCACATCTTTCACTCATTGTCCTTTATCTCTACACATCACCATCTATATCTCTCATTTCCTTTATCTCTAACCAGTCTGAAGAAGGGTCTTGACCCGTCACCCATTCCTTCTCTCCAGAGATGCTGCCTGTCCCACTGAGTTACTCCAGCTTTTTGTGTCTATTTCAGGTATATATGTAAATTGGCTTGGTAGATGTAAAAATTGTCCCTGGTATATGTGTAGGATAGTGTTAATATGCAGGGATCGCTGGTCAGCGAGGACCTGCTGTGCCGAAGGGCCTGCTTCCGCTCTGTATCTCTAAGCTAAACTAAACCAAACTAAATTGATCAAAAATTGCAACTGGACATTTGTGCTGTGTTCCCAGTCTGTCCCATTCATCAGCATCTTCGTTCAGCTCTGCACGCTGAGTGGGAGGTATTGGGAGGTGAGAGTGAAGCCAGCAGCCAAAGCTCCCTTGTGCATTATTACCCACTACAAACCTTGAAGCAATTTATCATGATGGATGCCAGCTCTTCCTGTCATTGGCCATTTGTCTTTCAGTGGGTGTAGGAAGGAACTGCATATTCTTGTTTGTTACCGAAGATAGACAAAGTGATGGAGTAACTCAACGAACCAGGCAGCATCTCTGGGGAAAAAGGATGGGTGATGTTACAGGTCTGAAACCTTCTTCAGACGGAGACAAGTGGGTTGGGTTCATGCTCCTTGTGGTGTACAATACTCACAAGCCCTTTGGCCCAACTCATCCATGCCGACAAAAAAATCTCGAACCCAGCTAGCCCCAATTGCCCACATTTGACCCATTTCATACCTATGTACCTGTCCAAATGTATTTTAGTTTTTATGTACCTGCTTCACCTACTTCCTCTGGCAGCGAGTCTCGTGTGCCCGTCACCCTCCCTATGGAAAAAGTTTTTCCTCGCCATTTTTTACAACAGTGGCGGCACGGTGGCGCAGCGGTAGAGTTGCTGCCTTACAGCGGCAGTGACCCAGGTTCAATCCTGACCATAGGTGCTGTCTGTACTGAGTTTGTACGTTCTCCCCGTGACCTGCGCGGGTTTTGCGCAGGCACTTCGGTTTCCTTCCACACTACAAATATGTACATATTTGTAGGTTAGTTGGCTTCCGTTGTAAATCGTCCCTGGTGTGTAGGATAGTGCTGGTGTACGGATATCAATGATCAGTGCGGACTCGGCAAGCCCAAGGACCTACTGCCGCGCTGTATCTCAAAACTAAATGAAGAAAACTAAAATCATTCCCCTCACACCTTTGTACAATGTATAAGTGCTGAGAATGGTAGACTTGGTACAGCCAATCTTGGAAACAGCAGGGGTCCATATGCAACACATCTCCTTGGAGTACAGGAGACCCCAGTAGAGAATCGGATATGCAAGGAATGGAGGGATATGGGTTATGTGCAGGTAGATAAGTGATCCTCTTGGCATCATTCTGGCACTGCCATTGTGGGCTGAAGGGCCTGTTCTTGTGCCATAGTGTTCTATTTTCTACATTCTAATTAGACTGGAATTGTCACTGAGTCTGTGGTGAACAGCCAGTCATTCTGACAGAAACGAAACTACAACACAAATAACCGCATTGGTACAATGTAGCAGAGAGCCCGAGATAGATGTTTGAGATATGGCTTTGATCCAATAAAACACCCTTTGTAGATTGCTGAAGAATGGTAAATGGAACACCCGGTAACACAACTACATTGATTGAGAGTGAAGATCCAGTTGAAGTTTCAAAACAATTCAGCCATTGACTCTTGCCATTCAATAGCACATACCATCAGCACTGTCCTGTGTGCTATTTAAAGCAGCCATGGTTGAAATGGGGGAAAGAAACCTATGGGGAACTTTAACTGACTCTAAAGCATATTTGAAAACAGCAGCAACATGGATTAGTGGCACGGTGGCGCAGCGGTAGAGTTGCTGCCTTAAGGACCTGTACCACTCGACAATTTTTTAGGCGACTCTCATAGTCGTAGCAGGTCGCCGAAAAAACGGCGACTGGACTAATGGGCCGGTCCCACTTGGGCGATATTTTAGGCGACTGCCAGCAACTACGACAATGGAATTCACCGAAAACAGCATCGGTGACAACCTACGTCACCACCTACGTCAGGAGAAGACAAACTGCGCCAAGCCCACGGTCGCCGACTGTTGCCAAAATATTTTGAACATTTCAAAATCCAGTGGCAACCAGAAAGACGCAACGACTCTTTGGGCGACTGAGGAGACTACTCACTACCATACAGGCGACACCCTGGCCACCGTGTGGCGACAACCTAGTCGCCGGCAGTTGCCTAAAAAATCGCCTAAGTGGGACAGGCCCTTTACAGCTCAGGAGACACAGGTTTGATCCTGGCTACAGGTGCTGTCTGTACGGAGTTTTTACGGAATTTGGCTGTACCCCTACAGCCTCGTGACCTGCGTGGGTTTTTTCGCTGGGTGCGCCGGTTTCCTCCTGCACTCCAAAGACATACAGGTTTGTAGGTTAATTGGCTTTAGTATAATTGTAAATTGTCTTTCGTGTGTGTAGGATAGTGTGAGGGATACTGGGTGATCCCTGGTCTACGTGGACTCGGTGGGCTGAAGGGCCTGTTTCTGCACTGTATCTCCAAAACTCTAAAGTCTAAATAAAGTCATTTTAGTGATAATAATGGTTAGAAACAGAGTCAAATATTCAAGTCTAAAGTCTAGTTTGACTAGTGCATGCTTTAACACATGAAATTGATTGAGCCATGGCTTGTGAAGCTTGTGGACCCACACCACCTGAAACTGGGCCGGAAACACCAATGGAGCTTTTATATCCGCACGGCATTTGGGCACAGTTGCCAAATCAAGCATTGATGCATCCCGTTAGGATGCCTTCTATGCTGCATCTGTAGAAATTAGCAAGAAACATTGGAGACATGCCAAATTCACTTAATCTTCTGAGCCGTTGGTGTGCTATTTCTGGCTATGGTGTCAATGTGGCAGAACTTGACCACACAGACGTGAATATATTGGAAGCTTGGTGAAAGTGCCTGGAACATGCTGATTAGGGTTGCCAACTTTCTCACTCCCAAATAAGGCACAAAAGGTCAAAATAAGGGACAAATGCCCAACGGCAATTCGTTGACCGACTCAAACGTGGCTGAGTGAATGATGAGTTATCCTGGGTGCTGGACTCTCCCTCCCCCTCTCTCTCTCCCCCCCTCTCTTTCTCCCCCTTTCTCTCCCCCATCTCTCTCTCCCCCATCTCTCTCTCCCCCATCTCTCTCTCCCCCTTTCTCTTTCTCTCCCCTCCTCTCTCTCTCCCCCCCTCTTACTCGCCCTTTGAGTGTGTGTGTGACGCCACAGGCCGCCCCCCTTCCCCCTCCCCCCGCAACCGTGCGTTGAGGGGACGGGACCTGTTACTTGGTCAAGTAACTATTAAAAGTCTGAACTTGGATGTGTGTGTGTTTGTTCGTGTGTGTGTTTGTTCGTGTGTGTGTGTGTGTTTGCTTGTGTATAATCACATCTTCTCAAAAAAATGATGCGCTAATAGTAACATTTGTACATATTCCGGTAGAGATTTTTCCCCTGGAGTCCAAAATTGCCTTATCTGAAAATTTCATGCTTTATTTCTCGAGTTTTTAATGAAAATCTTCAAAAATCTGACAAACATTGAAGTCTGTGCAGTTTTGCTCGCGCTGCGAAGTGTCGTCACCCCCTCCCCCCACCCCTCCCTCCTCCTTTGGTAGATGCTCGCTCGCCGCTGCTCCACCCCTCGCTGCTCCTCTTCCCCCTCCTCCCTCCTCTCCCTCCCTTCCTCTCTCCCCCCCCCTCCTCTCTCCTCCCCCGGCTCCTCTCCTCTCTTTCCCCCCCAGTCGCCACGCCAGCAGCACACCGAAAAGCAGCAGCAGATCGCCCCAAGGAGCCGTTCAAGCAGGGGGTTGGTGAAGGCAGATTGCGGCGCTCGCACTCCGACTACAGCAGCCGCATGTCCCAAGCCTGCTCGGGCATGGACAATTTCTTCAAGCACTGCGGACTTGAGCCCGAGGTGATCGAGAACCTGGTCAGGGAGAAGTTTCCCAACGATGCAGACTTCAAAACTCTTGCCTTCAAGTTTCGCAGCGTGAAGCTGCCCAGACTCGGAGAGCGCGCCGTCAATCAAATGCCGATCGTGAATTCCGGGCAAAATGACACGGCTTTTAGGTTGCCCGGCGGGACTTTAGGTGGCCATTGGCAACTGGGCAGCCGTTAATTTTGAGCCCTGTACATTCTCCTACCTAACCCAAATCAAGACGCCCTTAAGGTCACAAATAACGGATACTCATCTAGAAGATCAGTAGTTGAAACTGCGTACCTCCATGTTGCAACCAAATATTGAAATGCTTTGTCACAACAAAGTCATCAAAAGCTTAGTTAACTTTAGAATTAACAATTTTTTACAAAATAATGTACATTTTGAAGTATATCTAATTGAAGTTTCTTGGATGCGGCCTCATTAGATTACAGCTAACAATGCGGCATTCCAACATGAAAAGATTCACCACCCTTGTGCCAACTCCATCTTCTGCCTAGCTTCCTCAGCAGCAACATCATCTGCTGCATTACTGCGGACAGATCCATGATGACCCTGAAAACACGCAGATTTTGATAATATTCAATTTATATTAAAATATGAGGCAAAAAGAAAGTCGCAAACTATGGAATTCATATTATTCAGTATTTTATCAAGGAAAAGAAAGCAGTTCCAATTGTTTGATATTATTCTCTCTCCCCCTCTGTCTTCCCCCCCATCTGTCTCTCCCCCCCTCCCCCGCTTACATTCCCCCCTCCCCTGCTCGGCTCGCCTGCTGTCCGTCTTTTTTTTTTCTTTTTTGTGTTGTTCTTTTGTCCTGTTTGAGTTCATTTTTGGTTTATTGTGTATGTGTGTGGGTGGGGGGGAGTAAACATGATTTTGGTCTCTTATTTCGGGGGGATGCGACTTCTCTTGTCGTATCCCCCGTCTCCGTCTCCGCCTGCGCCGAGGCCTAATAGTGGAGCTGGCGGCCTCGGAGCTGCGGCAGTGGCGACTCGAACCCAGGTGCGGGCAGCGGCAGTGGTGACCCGAACTCGGAGCGGGCAGCGACTGCGGCAGCAGCCACCAGACCTCGGAGCGGGCAGCGGCAGCGGCAGCAGCGATCCGACCTCGGAGGACCGGCCGCGGGCCCGGTGGACGACATCGTCGGGAGCTCGCAGGTCCCAGGTTGGTGACCTGTTCTGCGGAGCTCCCGCGACAACAGCTGTGTCCTCTGGACTGGAGGGCCGCAGCTTCGGCGGCTTCGACCACCCCGGGCCGCGGAGCTGAACCGGCCCGTTCGCGGAGCTTGGATTCAGCCGCGGGACTGACATTACTTACCATCGCCCGGCAGGGTCACAACATCCGAAGCCTGGATCGCCTCGGCGCAGAGGGAGAATAAGAAGGGAAGAGACAAAAACTTAAGACTTTTGCCTTCCATCACAGTGAGGAGTATTCAACTCACTGTGGTGGATGTTAATTAGTGTTTTTTGTGTGTTTTTGTCATTTTTACTATATGTAGGACTGCAAGGCAACGAAATTTCGTTCAGACTGCAAGATCTGAATGACAATAAAGGCTACTTTACTTTACTTTACTTTACTTTACTCTCTCTCCCCACTCTCTTTCCCTCCCAAGCAGCGTGGGGGGGGGGGGGGGGGGAGGTGAGGGCCCGTGGCAGGGGGCAGTGTGGGCCCAGCAGGGGGGGGGTGTCGGTGGCGTG
This sequence comes from Amblyraja radiata, assembly GCF_010909765.2. NCBI lineage: Eukaryota > Metazoa > Chordata > Chondrichthyes > Rajiformes > Rajidae > Amblyraja > Amblyraja radiata. The sequence goes on along the minus strand of NC_045960.1, from coordinate 26,744,648 downwards.
GGCCCAGCGGGGGTGGCGTGGGCCCAGTGGGGGTGGAAGGTGATGTGGGCCCAGCAGGGGGGGGGTGTAGGTGGCGTGGGCCCAGCGGGGAGTGGCATGGGCCCAGTGAGGGGGAGGGGCGTGGCATGGGCCCGGCAGCGGGGGAGGTGGGGAGGCGAGGGCCCGGCCGGAGCGGCGCCTGGTAACGCGGTCACGGCCGCTGCAAGGACTGGGTTCAGATTCAGTCATTCCCGCTCCTGCCCGGTGATGGGAGAACGGTTTCCCTGGACCACCAGTAACGGACCCGCTCACTGGATGCCAGGCTGACCAGCGGCAAGGCTTCGACGCTGTGGATGGAGGCAATGGACCGGGCAGGCAGACACCGCCGCCCCCCCCCCCCCCCCCCCCCGGGCCCGGAGAAACGGGCACTCCTTTTTTTTCCAAATCATCCCGCGGGCCGGTTTGGACCCCTCACATCTGGTTTGCCACCCAGAATAAAAAACAGACTCCCTCTCCCGCAACGCAATATTCCACTACTTACCCAGAGTAGACACGAAGCGTTGAGGCGATCTCTGTTTGTGTGGAGTGAAAATGGTGATCTGATCCCGCCCGGGCCCACTGCGCACGCGCGGAGAGACAGTGTCATTTTGCGTCGCTACTGCGTCGTCGGCTTCCCCCAACTGCGCAGACGCGGATGGTCACATTTTTTCCCCCCCAAATCATCCAGCGGGACGGAACCCGAATTTCGGGTAATTTCTGTCAAAGTGGAAACGCTGATTGCGCTCCAAATTTTTCATTTTCTCTCGGTATTTTTTTTACTCTGGGGAAAAAAAGGGGGGTGCGACCGCACCCAACGCACCCCTCCCCCCCCCCCTTTGGATGGCCCATCCAACTCATGAACCGATGATCAGCCATGAGGAGGAAATGTGGTGGTGTTGGCAGTAAGCGAAGGTCCGAAGGTCGGACAAGTGGCCGGGCAACCGACCGACGGGGCCACGAGCGAGGAGCTGCTGCTACACTCCATGGGCTGCTCCACGTCGGGACGGGTGAGGTGGGGCCGGACGCAGCATTCCGACACGACAGTCCCCTCGACCCAAGTAGTAGCAGTCAATTACGGGAGCAGGGCGGTCCCGTATGGGACAAACCAATTTAGCCCAATATACGGGATGTCCTGGCTAATACGGAACAGTTGGCAACCCTAGCGCTGATGTGTGTGAGAGCTCCAAGAAGTAACTGAAAAAATAATTTCAATGCAAAATGTTTCTGTTGCCAGCCGTGTTATATTGTGGAGCATGCTTGTGTTACACAGCTGGGCCATGGCCTGATTTGAACAGTAATTCTATACTATATCTCCTTTCGTTTCTTTGGCCAAAAAAAGTTCAGAGTACAAACACTGACGGGAAAAAGTAAATCCTGTTTTTTTGGCATTAACCAAATCCCAAACTCGTATCACAGAGCAAACATTGTTTTGTCGTGCTTTTTCTGCAAGCTGGAACAGGCATTGTGCAAATATTAGTTTGTTTGATCTAATGTTAACATTTCTGCATTAAGTAGCTATTCTCCTTAAATGCAAAGGACAAAACAAGTCGTGCTGCAATTTTATGATACTTGTCACTCATTCCCTGCGGACTCTTGCCAACCACAACTTGACCCATATAATCTGCCCATTGGAGACACCGTTGTCAACCTTCATGACTTCTTCCCAAGTCTCCAAGAATTAATAATTAATTTTGAAGACTTTGATGAGTAATGTAACCTTTTCTGAATGTGTTTAACAAGCCTCGCAGTAATGGCTTTGCATTGCACCCCTGCTTCAGACGTTTGTCTCTTGTTCCATTGATTGTGAAACTTCTTCAGAAGTTCCAAAGTCAATGGAAATGAACCTCAGATGTAGGGCAATAAAGAGATTCATAAAGAGATTCATTCATTCATTCATAATGCACTGTTTCTTCAACGTCGCCCATTTAGCACGATTGGTCAGATACGTTTCATCAACCATCTTTATTTACTTTAGTTTGTCAATTGTAAAAATATTGGAGATAAGGGACAAGGAGGCTGATTGCACAGATGGGGACGGGGGTGGTGTTGAACTCAGAGGTCATAGGACGGAACCTCCAGAGGTATATCTAATCACTAGTCAGTGAGCTTAATCAAAGACCAAACTCTTCTCACCCACTCTTTTCCTCCTCCGCAAGGCCAGATAAGCAATAAAAATAAAAGCAGCTTTAACAAGAACATTGCAACATAGAGCATCAATCTAATTCCAGGAACCAGAAATGGAATGCATACATGCATGTACATGAGATCTTCTGACAGACAAAGGGTATAGATAATCCCTTTGATTTTCTTAAACAATGTACATTTTTGGAGTCATAGTCATAGTCATACAGCGTGGAAACAGGCCCTTCAGCCCACTTGGCCCACATCAACCAGCATATCCCATCTTGGCTGCATTTGGCCCATAGCCCTCCAAAACTGTCCCATCCATGTACCTTTCAAATTGTTTCTTAAACGTTGCAATCGTCCCAGCCTCAACTATCTCCTCTGGCAGCTCGTTCCATACACCCACTATCCTTTATGTGAAGAAGTTACCTCTCAGTTTCCTATTAAATCTTTCCCCCTCCACCTTAAACCTATGTCGTCTGGTTCTCGATTCACTTACTCTGGGCAAGAGACTCTGTGCGCCTAAACTGATCTATTCCTGTCATGATTGATACACCTCTATAAGATCAGCTTTAGCTTGGGTTTAATATTTTCATTGAAAGGCCATTTCTCTGAAAGAAGTTCAGTCTGACAGTCTGCACTGCAACATTATCCCAGACTTTGGTGCTTGTGTTAAGAAGGTAAATGGTATGTTGTTCTTCAGTAAGCAATGGAGCAAAGATATCTTGATGCAGTTGTGCAGGGTATGATATGACTGCATGCAGAATATTGTTTGTAGTTTCGGTCTCTTTACTTAACCAAAAAAATATCTTTATTAAAGAGCAAATTTGGCAAAAATTCACCAAACTGATTTCTGAAAAATGTCAGGTCTGCAGCATGAGGAGAAAATGGGTCTATGAAGCCTATATTTACTGTAATTTTAAACAAGAAGAGGGTCATGTCATAAGTGATAGGAGTACAATTAGGCCATTCGGCCCATCAAGTCTACTCCACCATTCAATCATGGCTAATCTATCTCTCCTTCCTAACACCATTCTCCTGCCTTCTCCCTGTACATCTGACATCCGTACTAATCAAAAATCTAAGGTACACAAAATTGCTGGGGAAACTCAGCGGGTGCAGCAGCATCTATGGAGCGAAGGAAATAGGCGACGTTTCGGGCCGAAACCCTTCTTCAGACCCTCAAAAATCAAAAATCAAAAATCTATCTATCTCTGCCTTAAAAATATCCAATGACTTGACCTCCACCGCCTTCTGTGGCAAAGAATTATACAGATTCACCACCTTCTGACTAAATAAATTTCTCCTCATCTCCATCCTAAAAGAACCTTTAATTCTGAGGCTATGACATCCTCTCCACATCCACTCTATCCAAGCCTTTCACTATTTTGTACATTTCAATAAGGTCCCCCCTCTTTCTTCTAAACTCCAGCGAGTGCAGGCAATGATCCATCAGACGCTCGTCATAGGTTAACCCACTCATTCCTGGGATCATTCTTGTAAACCTCTCATTGGGAGGGAATCTCATTGAAGTGTGCAAAGGTCTCAGTGGGTCGGATGCTGAGAGGATGTCACCATCTGTCTGGGTCAAGGACAAAGATCACATTTTCAGGATACACGATGTGACATTCAGGACTGAGACAGGGTGACCATTTTTGTTTACCCATAGATTATATTTATATATGGTGAACCTGTGTGATTCTTTACCAAAGAATGAATTTGACTATTGTAGCAGGGACATGTTGGCCTGTGTGGGCAGGTTGGGCCGCGGAACCTGTTTCCACGCTGCATCACTCTATGAGTCTATGAGAAGCCAGTGGAGGCCAAGCCGCGGTATTTATAAGGAGAACGCAGTTGGATTTCTGGACATCGAGGGCATCAGGGGGTATGCAGAGGGAGGGGAAATATGACAATGAACTAGAGAATCAACCATCACCACTTTGGGACTCCAATGCGAACCATCTGCCTCAGGTTACCCACAGTTGAAAAAATAGAAAAAAAATCATGAATTATAGTTTAGAAATAGCCTGATTGGACACATGGTACAATTTTGTGCCATTTACTAACCTTATTCATCTTCTTGATCAATGCGGGTGTTAAAGGTTACGGGGACAATGGGATTGAGAGGGAAAGATAGATCACCCATGTTTGAATAGTGGATCAAACCTGATGGGCCGAATGGCCTATTTCTGCTCCTGTGACTTATTGACCCTTAAAACTTCGTGGGACAAGCCAGATACCTTTCTGAAATTCTGCTTTCCGGAAGAGTTGTTTTACCTATCCAATATTCCACAGTGTTCAGTGATCTTGATCCAGTTTGGTTGTGTTTCTGTGTACAGGCTTCATCTGCTCAGGAGTTGCGAATGGAATTGAACTCTGATTACTCAGCAAACATCTCTGCTTCTAACAAAAATCAAAGTTGAACACATTATTCATGTTGTATGATCTCATACGACAGTGGCATTTTCTTCTTTTTTTTTTTAAAGATATTTTATTTTATTAGAAGTAAGTACAATCATATGGCACCAAAGTGCCTAATATATATTTTCATAATACATTTTATGTACAGCTTCTTATTTTTTTTTTGTTATAATAAAGAAAAATAAGAATAAGAAAAAGAAATTAGATAGTAAAGGATAGAAAGACGTGAGATATATAGTGTGTGAAGAAGAAGAAAAAAGAAGAATGAATGAAGAAAGTTGAAGAAAAGAAAATAGGAAAAAGAGAATAAGACATAAGGAAAAGAAGTAAGGAGATCATTGTTTATAATCTTGACCAACCCTCGTCCAGTCCTGAAACAGTTAGCTTTTACAATTGTGTTGCACCATATGATTCCAAAAAGATGACAAAAGGAGACAGTGACATTTAAGAGATATTTGGATAGGTACATGGATATTCAGTGAATGGAGAGATATGGTTTAGTTTAGTTTAGTTTAGTTTGGAGATACAGCACGGAAACAGGCCGGTCGGCCCACTGAGTCCGCTCTGACCAGCGATCCCCGCATATTAACACTACCCTACACCCACTGGGGACAATTTTTACATTTACCAAGCCAATTAACCTACAAACCTGTACGTCTTTGGAGTGTGGGAAGAAATCGAAGATCTCGGAGAAAACCCACGCAGGTCATTGGGAGAACGTACAAACTCCGTACAGACAGCACCCGTAATCGGGATCGAACCCGGGTGTCCGGTGCTGCATTCGCTATAAGGCAGCAACTCTACCGCTGCGCCACCATGACTTTACTCAATTGTGTAAGAAAGAACTGCAGATGCTGGTTTAAACCGAAGATAAACACAAAAAGCTGGAGTATCTCAGCGGGGCAGGCAGCATCTCTGGAGATAAGGAGTGGGTGACGTTTTGGTGATAACTATATACAGGCAGCTACGAGTCTGTCTTAGCATCAGGTTTGGCACATACATTGTGGGACGAGGGGCCTATTCCTGTTCTGTACTGTTCTACGTTTTATGTTCTATGAGTTCATCTAGGATTCTGTCGATAAGGAACTCTTGCGGTGATGCAGCAGTGCTGGGCTGACCAACCTATGACAACTAAAATGATCTTTTGTATGACACAAGGTATAGAGTGGCACAGTGGCGCAGTTGGTAGAGCTGCTGCCTCACAGCGCCAGAGACCTGGGTTCAATCCTGGCCTCAGCTGCTGCCTGTTGGGTTTGCAAGTTCTCCCTGTGACCGCGTGGGTTTCCTACGGGTGTTTCGTTTTCCTCTCATATCCCAAAGACATGCAGGTTTGTAGGTTAATTGGTCTTTGTAAAATTTTACAACCCGAAGATAAACACAAAATGCTGGAGTAACTCAGTGGGACAGACAGCATCTCTGGAGAGAAGGAAGGGGTGACGTTTCCGATTGAGACCCTTCCTCAGCAGGGTCTCGACCCGAAACGTCACCCCTTCTTTCTCTCCAGAGGTGCTGCCTGTCCCGCTGAGTTACTCCAGCATGTTGTGCCTTTCTGCAGCTATGTCCTTTTATTCTGAAGCTGTAGCCTCTGGTCATAGACTCTCCTATTAAAGAAATAGCTCATAAAATAAACTCCTGGAAGAACTCAGCAAGTCAACTGCATCTGTGGAGGCAGAGGGATGTTTGAGACACTGTATCAAAATGCAGGCTCTCAACCGAAAATAGCAACCTTCCCTTTGCCTCCACAGATGCTGCTTGATCCACTGTGATGTTCCAGCAGTGTATTCCAGTCAGATTCCAGCATCTGCAGTTCTTTGTGTCTCCCCTTTGCTGCCAGTACTGGGCATAAGCAGCCTCGAAGTCACACTCATGAATTCAACTCTGTGGCACATGTTTGGATAAAGGCTGTGCTGAGACCCTGAGCCAACGGTTCCTGCCAAAATTGAAACTGGGCATCAGTCAGCAGGTTATTAGTGAGAAGCACCACTAAATAGACCCATTGACAACATTATCCATTGCTCTGCTGATATTTGAGGGCAGACTGATAGGGCATTCATGAACCAGATATGATTTGTCCCGTGACATATCTTTGTGAACATGACATAATGGGGCAATAACCCACATTGTTGAATAGCATCAGTGTTGCAATTACTAGATCATCTTGGTCAGAGGTGCAAGCTGGCCTGGTGCACAGGTCTTCAGCACTGTAGTTATGGGGCTTTTTCACGGGGCGACTTGACGCAAGATGTAACCAGAGTGAAGTGGTCGTGGTCAAGCACGATATCACACGATATAACGTGGTGTAGATAAAGAGTTCCCACGGTACTCGGCATTTCCGTTATTTGTGCGAGTGACTTGTCCGTCTCCCGAGCTTTCCCGTTAAATCTTGAATGAACATTGTGAACTACACGTGGCACAAATGATGTCACTTTTTTTTTCACACACGATAAATATCCTCCCTTGGTTGAATTGGCTCATTTGGAGACATGCCTGTACTAAGTAGTTTCGAGTACAGGATGGTGGTTTTTTTCATTCACGCGCTGTATGCAGCAGCCCACTATGTGCATCGAGGACGCTTGCGTGCAGGCAGAAGGGAGAGATTAATTAAAAAGAGAATTAAGAGGAAGTCTCACTGGGTGTGAAAGAGCAAAGAGGCCATCTCTGCGCTTACTACAATTCACAATTGGGTAGTGTGCCGTGGCAGGACAGCTATATTGATGGGTAGCCGACCACAGGAACACTACTGCATGTTGGCAGAAATGCATAGCAAATAAGCTGACTTTCTAGTGTTGTCCTCTGAAAGTGCTTCCTATAAGATGTTCGTCCGCAAAACCTGCCATTTAGCACATTGCATTGTCCCTTTTAATGCCTGAGTTTAGGCTTGTTGCGGAGGTTAATGAATATAATGTGTTTAAAATAATCGAGCGTGCCTCATTTATTGATTTTCGTGTTTGCGAGGCCCTTTTATAGACAAATGTTTGGTGTGATGCACCTTCTCTCAATATGTGCAAGAAATCGTTTTTTTATATTGTCAAATAGGAATAAAGACTTTGTCTCACATTAACGTGCTGATTGGCTTATTTTATTTTCTACCGAGAGGTGAAACTTTCAAACGTTTAAATAGCTCAACAATTGATGGACCTGAACACTCAAAAATGAAACTTAATGAAAATGTGATTATATCACCTCCCTTCAACTATTTTGTGTTTCAGCATGAGAGGGATTATTACATTAGAGACATTCATCTTGTAGTGATGTGTTAATGAAGAATTGCAGACATCAAGATGATAGTAAGAAATATATTTATTTAACAATGAGGTAAACAAGCACTGACAATCAAACTGCTGAGGTAAAAGCTTTATCACACTTCAGGCTATCATAAAATGTGGAGCCACCAACAGAAACAAAGTAATGCCCAAGAGGAAAAGACACACATATTAACATACAGACATTTCCCGCAAACCCAATCTGTCGAAGATTGACACAAAAAGCTGGAGTACCTCAGCGGGACAGGCAGCATCTCTGGAGAGAGTCTGAAGAAGGGTCCATTTTGTGTCTATCAGTCATATCAATTTACACGCAAATCTTTGATCTTAAACTCATGGTCCAGTTTTGCTGCACAGCGTATTATACAAGTTCACACCAGTGTAATATCCGTGCATAACATAACACAATCAATGACTATCACTGCTGCTGTCCTAATTCCCCATTTACTGGTGCGCTCCCCTAATTCCCCATTTACTGGTGCGCTCCCCTAATTCCCCATTTACTGGTGCGCTCCTCTAATTCCCCATTTACTGGTGCGCTCCCCTAATTCCCCATTTACTGGTGCCCTCCCCTAATTGACCATTTACTGGTCCCCTCCTGTATTGTTCTATTTTCTGTAAAATCACCCTTCCCATTCCCAGGTTTAAAGCTGGGCTGGGATATTAAAACACACGCAGACAGGGGATTTTGGAACGGCACTGCGGCACAATAGTGGAGTTGCTGCCTAACCCAGAGATTAGTGCGGGTGTCACAGGTTATGGGGAGAAGGCAGGAGAATGGGGTATGAGGGAGAGATAGATCAGCCATGATTGAATGGCGTAGACTTGATAGGCCGAATGGCCTCATTCTACTCCTATCAGGGAGAGTTAGATTTCGCTCTCAGGGCTAACGGAATCAGGGGAGATGGGGAGAAGGCAGGACGGGGTACTGGTTTTGGGTGATCAGCCATGATCATAGTGAATGGCGCTGCTGGCTCGGAGGGCCAAATGGTCTACTCCTGCACCTGTTTTCTATGTTTCTAAAGCCACACCATCATCTCTCATGGATGGACGGATGCTAGCCACAAGGTAACCTCTAACAACCTCTCTCTCCTCCCATTTCTTACCCTTCCCTCGCCCGCACCCCACCCCACCCCACCCCACTGTGGCCCATCTAAACTCGCACCTCTTTCAGCCCTCCCCTCACCCCTCTCACCCCCCCCCCCCCTCCTCCCCCCCCCCAAACATTCCTTCCCCATGCTTCACAATCCTATTTTACAGAGATGCTTTAATCTAGGGTCTTTGTTCAAACCATCTGCCCCTTCGCCCGTGTCCATCTATTACCTGAGATAGACACAGAATGCTGTAGTAACTCAGAGGAACAGGCAGCATCTCTGGAGAGAAAGAATGGATTTAAGGAATGGGTGAGTTTGGGAAACCCATTCCTTCCATCCAGAGATCAAAATGCTGGAGTAACTCGCTGAGTTACTCCAGCATTTTGTGTATCTTCGATTTAAAGCAGCATCTGCAGTTCCTTCCGACACCTGCCACGCTTGATCCTGCCTCCTCTTTCCCAGCTGGAACCGAAACGTCACCTATCCATGTTCTCCAGAGATGCTTCCTGCCTGAGTTATTCAAGCATTTTGTGTCGAAAAGTGGAACTTGCTACGAAAAGTGGAATCAGATACAATCAGCAGGTTTGAGAGACATTTGATTTGAAGTTTGAAATTTCCAAACACTTTTTAATCAACTCGCACCAAACGACTAGTTCCAAAGTTTTCGCCAGATAAAGGATATTGAGAACACCTTTTTTACTCACCTTCTGTCCCCTCTGTCCAGCTTCCGGGTTTACCGTTCGCAGGAGTTCCCACGGTAACCGCAAGAGTTATTACGGATATCGCACGGATATCGCACTGGCCACTACGTTCATATAAAGTTGCATTGCTCAACCACTAGTGTACAAGTCACTCTTGGAGAAATTCAAGCTTGCTTGAATTTTCTCCCGAGTCACCAAGTTACACGATTACCTGCCGTTAGCGCCACGGTGGTCCACGGTGGTCCACGAATGCCGTACTGTTATCGCACGAGGTTCCCACGATGTTAAACTCTGGTTAACTCTTGCGTCAAGTCGCCCCGTGAAAAAGCTGCTTAAGGTTGATGTTTGTTTCCACAGCCTTTTATTCTCCGCAATCCTCAAGCATTTCTTTTTAATATCATACAGAGGAAAGTGGCTGGAGACAGGTCTACAGCATTCGTGGAAATCGGTGGCACAGTGGAAGAGCTGCTGCCTTACAACGGGTTCGATCTTGACTAGGACTGCTTTGTTTAGAGATACAGCATGGAAACAGGCCCTTTGGCCCACCGAGTGCACAGCGACTAGCGATCCACACATACTAACATTATCCTACACACACTAGGGCCAATTTACAATTTTACCAAGCTCATTAACCTACAAACCTGTATGTCTTCGGAGTGTAGGAAGAAACTGGGAGCACCTAGAGAAAACCCACGCAGGTCACGAAGAGAATGTACAAACAAGTATAATGCACACCTGTAGTCAGGATAGAACCCGGGTCTCTGGCGCTGTAAGGCAGCAACTCTTCCAATGTGTGCTGTCTGTATGGAGTTTGTACGTTCTCCCCGTGATCACGTGGGTTTTCTCTAGGTGCTCGGTTTTCTCCCACACTGCAAAGACATACAGGTTTGCAGGTCAATTGGCTTCAGTAAAATTATAAATTCTCCCTAGTGTGTAGGATAGTGCTCGTGTACCAGATGATCGCTGATCGGCGTGGACTCAGTGGGCCAAAGGGCCTGTTTCCGCGCTGTATCTCTAAACTAAACTAAACGAAATCTCAGGAGGAAGTCTAGATAGATCATTAATTTCACAAAGAATTAATCCCACTGAATGTTATCATTTATATATTTGACAAAGTTTAGTCATTATTGAATAGTTATGACTATAATTTTAGGATTATGACCTGCACTTGGCTGTGAATTTTAGATTTGAAAATTCTCTCTAAGGTCTCATAATGGTATAAAAAAGCTTATGCAAATAATTACTCTACAAGGTTTACTGACACTGCAGTCATTCAATACCATCAAGATTGCACAAACAAATCAGGTTTTTTTTTGTGATACTGATTAAGCAACAGCTATGAGCCAGTACTCTCGGAGAAACCCTTGATCTTGTTTAAATAAGATTTTATTTGTTCATCTAAAAAGCTAAATTCATCAATGAATTTAAAGAATTACATTTCCGACAACATTGGCTAGCCCTCAGCTTCATCACAGTACGTAGCATGGGCTGAAATCACAGGGGGGACGGGGACGGAAACGTCCCCTCTATGTTTTGAGAGGTGCGGGACAATACCCCCCATGTTTTGTCATCCGGATTTTTAAATTGACAAAAAAACTATTAAAAATCTCCCTTTTCTGCGAGACAGTGGGGGTGGGACTGATGATCGAGGGCACCTATTGGACAAGAGAGACATCGGTCAGCAGGCAATGGGGGGGGGGGGGGGAACATGATGATTCAGCGCGATGATTGGAGGAGGGAGGGAGGTGTCGGTCAGAGGCAGAAGTAGGGGGGTGGGATTGATGACAGAGTGCAGTGATTGGAGGAGGGAGACACCCTGGTGGAGCAAAGATCATGGAACGGAGCTTGAATCGACCCGTTAGCGGGGCCTTTTATCGCCCGGCCCGGCATGGGCGATCTTCCATCACCCCACGGTCAAATTGCTGCATCGAGGCGATCGAGGCTTCCGATGTTGAAGCCCCCGCCGGGCGATGAAAGGCCCCGTAAACGGGCCGATTGAAGCCCAATTCGGGGGGGAAGAAGCTGCTGTTGCTGGATTTCATAGTCGGTCACCAAGCAGATCAACTCCCGATGTTACTGTCCACAGGGCCCACGGACGAAGTCTCCGAAGTCTCGTGTGTGTGTGTGCGCGCGCGGCCACCGAAAAATCATGTCCCCCCCATGTTTTGATAGTGATTTCCGCCCCTGGTACATAGAACATAGAACAGTACAGCACAGGAACAGGCCCTTCAACCCACAATGTCTGTGCTGAACATGATGCCGAGACCAACCACTATCTGCCTGTACCTAGCCCACTATCCATAATCCATCATCACACAAACATTTCTCCATAATCCAGTGCTCCAAGAAAGGGCGACATGGTGGTGCAGCGGTAGAGTTGCTGCCTTACATCGCCAGAGACCCGGGTTCTAACCTAACCTGGGTGATGTCTGTACGGAGTTTGTATTTTCTCCCCTTGACCTGCGTGGGTTTTCTCCGAGTGCTCCGGCTTCCACCCACACGCCAAAGATGTACAGGTTAGTAGATTAATTGAGTTTGGTAAAATTTGTAAATTGTCCCCTGTGTGTAGGATAAGGCTAGTGTATGGTTATCACATGGTCAGCATGGACTCAGTGGGCCGAAGATCTGTTTTTGCATCGTATCTCTCAACTGAACTAAACTCAGAGTGAATTCCCAGAAATTCCTCCTTATAACAAACCACCTATTTCCCTAGATACTTTCACCCAGTAAGTGTCACGTTTAGTTCTTCGGACCATATATTCTAGGTGTTCTAGGTATTTTGAGTATAGGAGCATGGAGGTTCTACTGCAGTGGTACAGGGTCTTGGTGAGACCACACCTGGAGTATTGCGTACAGTTTTGGTCTCCTAATCTGAGGAAAGACATTCTTGCCATAGAGGGAGTACAGAGAAGGTTCACCAGACTGATTCCTGGGATGTCAGGACTTTCATATGAAGAAAGACTGGATAGACTCTGCTTGTATTCGCTAGAATTTAGAAGATTGAGGGGGGATCTTATAGAAACTTACAAAATTCTTAAGGGGTTGGACAGGCTAGATGCAGGAAGATTGTTGGGGAAGTCCAGAATAAGGGGTCACATTTTAAGGATAAGGGGGAAGTCTTTTAGGACCGAGATGAGAAAAACATTTTGTCACACAGAGAGTGGTGAATCTGTGGAATTCTCTGCCACAGAAGGTAGTTGAGCCCAGTTCATTGGCTATATTTAAGAGGGAGTTAGATGTGGCCCTTGTGGCTAAGGGGATCAGGGAGTATGGAGAGAAGGCAGGTACGGGATACTGAGTTGGATGATCAGCCATGGTGATATTGAATGGCGGTGCAGGCTCAAAGGGCCGAATGGCCTACTCCTGCACCTATTTTCTATGTTTCTATGTTTCTATCTGTGGTCCAAAGCCACAATTGCCAGATCCACTCATGAGAACATTGTCAAAACAATCAAACTGACAATGCAGGTATCGACTTACGTTAACTAAAACAAATCGTTATACACACAGGAATTATCCTTTTAAGCTGCTGGGCACTTGTGTAGCATGCCTCAACTTGATAGTTCCGCATAGCCATTTATAGCACAAGTTACTTGCAATGGTGAAGCAGCAGCTTTAGAAGTAGATCAACAAATACAGCAGACAATTTGTGTTATGCTCAGATTACTTGGCCTCCTTTCAGGTTGGTACGCAAGGCTTGGCAAATAAAGATTTTAACAGAAGCCCCTGCCTTAATTGGCGAGAGGAATACAACAAAGAATCTTCTTCAGCACACTTTTAGTTTAGTTTAGAGATATGGTGTTATAGAGTTATACAGTGTGGAAACAGGCCCTTCGGCTCAACTTGCCCACGCCGACCAACATGTCCCATCTACATGCGTCCCACCTGCTTGTGTTTGGCCCAAATCCCTTCAAACCTGTCCTATCCATGTACCTATCCCAATGTTTCTTAAACATTGCAATAGTCCCTGGCTCAACTACCTCCTCCTGCAGCTCGTTCCATACACCCACCACCATTTGTGTTGTCAAAGCAATTCCAGTGTTTATTGCAGAGCCAAAGCAGATAGTTTAATCAGATCTAGCAATTACAGAAAAAGAAGTATTTACATTTGAACCATAGTAATATGTAGCATTCAACTCTGAGTAGCAAATGGCATATTTATACAATATAATATAAAACCAAAAACATATGAGAAATTTAGTTTAGTTTAGTTTGATTTTGAGATGTAGCAAGGAAACAGGCTCTTCGGCCCACCCAGACCAAGCCAAGCAGCGATCCCTGCACATTAACATTATCCTCACACACTAGGGACAATTTACAATTTATACCGTCAAATAGCCTACAAGCATGTAAGTCTTTGGAGTGCGGGAGGAAACCAAGCTACCCGGAGAAAACCCACACAGATCATGGGGAGAACATACAAACTCCATACAGACAGCACTCGCAGTCAGGATCGAACATGGGTCTCTGGCGCTGTAAGACAGCAACTCTACCGCTGCACCACTGTGCAGCCCTGGTACTCTGGTGGTGGGTATATGGACCGAGCTGCCAGTGGTGGGGGTTGAGACAGGTACTATAACAACATTTAAAGGACATTTGGACAGGTAAATGGATAGGAAAGGATTAGAAACATAGAAACATAGAAAATAGGTGCAAGAGTAGGCCATTCAGCCCTTCGAGCCAGCACCAATATGATCATGGCTGATCATCCAAAATCAGTACCCCGTTCCTTCTTTCTCCCAATATCCTTTGATTCCGTTAGCCCTAAGAACTAAATCTAACGCTCCCTTGAAAACATCCAGTGAATTGGCCTCCACTGCCTTCTGTGGCAGTGAATTCCACAGATTCACAACTCTCTGGGTGAAAAGGTTTTTCCTCATCTCAGTCCTAAATGGTCTACCCTTTATTTGTAAACTGTGACCCCTGGTTCTAGACTCTCCCAACATCGCAAACATTTTTCCTCCATCTATCCTGTCCAATCCCTAAATAATTGTATATGTTTCCATAAGATTCCCTCTCATCCTTCTAAATTCCAGTGAATATAAGCCCAGGTTTAGAGGGATGTGGGCCAAACACGGGCAGATTGGGGTATCTTGGTTGGTACGGGCAAGTTGGGCTGAAGGGCCTATTTCCACGCTGTATGGCTCCATGACTCTATGACTCTCTAGTCAACAGATTAGGGAATATCCCTGGAGAGAGAACAAAGAGTTAACAGAAAACAGAGTGCTTCAATGTTTGCATAACTATTTAAGATTGATAATTTAAATTAATATTCATTTAATAGTTCATTATTTCAAATAATAAATGATCATTGCCCAACCAAGAGACATTTCTTTGCGGTTGGTTGGCAGGGAGGAACGGTAAACTACTTACAACCTAAGGTAAAGTTAGGTAGTCATGCCATGTTATTTATGTACCTTGTGATGATTGCTACACAGCAAATTCCAAACAGCCAAAACATTATTGCAGTCCATACCTGTGCAGATAGGGATACCTCCATTCATTTGCATGTCAACACATAGAAACATAGAAACATAGAAAATAGGTGCAGGAGTAGGCCATTCGGCCCTTTGAGCCTGCACCGCCATTCAATATGATCATGGCTGATCATCTAACTCAGTATCCCGTACCTGCCTTCTCTCCATACCCCCTGATCCTCTCAGCCACAAGGGCCACATCTAACTCCCTCTTATAGCCAATGAACTGGGCTCAACTACTTTTTATCAATTATCCCACCCGTCAACATGTTAATGGACAAAGAAATGCGTGTAATGGTGATGCTCAAAAGGAGGTTCAAGGTACCAACAAAGATATTGATTGCAATGATGTCAGCAATGAACATGGGATCAAAATCACTGTTATAAATTGCCGCAGTATAAGAGGAAAATGTGCTGTGATCAATTCATTTATTGAAACTGAAAACCCTGATATCCTTATCGGGTCTGAATCTTGGCTGGACCCATCAATCAAATCTGCTGAGATTTTCCCTCCTCACCTCCAAATTTTTAGAAAGGACAAAAACACGCATGGAGGCGGTGTCTTCATCGGAGTTAACAATACCATTCCTTGTTTTGAAAGAACAGACTTAGACAGCGACTCTGAGCAAATCTGGTGTCAAGCTACACTTGAGGGTCAGTCGTTACAGATCGGAAGCTTTTACCGTCCACCTGACATGAAAACGGAGCCTCTTTTAGATCTTGGATCAAACATCTCCAAAATTAACGCCTCGCCACGCTCTCCACTTATCATCCTGGGGGGCGATTTCAATGTCCCGGCTGTAGATTGGTCTGATGGCATACAAAGCGAACCAAAAGGGGCTCTCCAGGAAATACTAGCTGACCTTACTCTGGAAAATCACCTGTCCCAAAAAGTCACTTTCCCTACCAGGCGTGATGAGACAAGTGGCACCGAAAATACTTTAGATTTATTGTTCACTTCACACCCAGATTTAATTTCGGAAGTTTCATCGTGTGCTGGAATTAGCGATCATTATATTATCCAAGCAAAACTGCACTTAAAGCTTAAAGTTCCTTCAAAACCACCGCGTAAAACTTCCCCATGGAAAAAAGTGAACAGCGAGGAATTTAAAGTCTTAGCAAAAAAACTGGGAAAAGATTTCTTCAACCTGCAACCAGATAAAAGATCCGTAAATGACAACTGGGTGTGGCTGAGAAACTCCTTAAATAATATTGTTACAAATCATGTTCCTCAAAAACTCATTAAGGGCCGTATGCGTCCTCCTTGGTTTTCGGCAAAACTGAAACGTCTCTGCAGTAAGAAAGAGAAGTTTTATATCCGTGCCAAAAAAAGGGGTACAAAACTGGACTGGGACAATTTTACTAGAGTGTGAAAGCAAGTCGATCGTGCAATTAGGAGTGCTCATAGACAATATGTTTCCTCTATTCTTGGGGGAGAGCAACCCAAGGCTTTTTGGAGATATGTGAAATCCAGACGGACAGACAACACTGGTGTCCAGATGCTTAAAGTGAACAACTGTCTGATCACTGAGGACCAGGTGAAAGCAGAAGCTCTTGCAAACCAATTTCAACACGTTTTCACCCGGGAAGATGTGGAGCCTTCATCATTTCCAGATCTACCGCCCAGCCCGTATGCTGATATGCCTGCTATTAAAATTGAGGTTGAAGGTGTCAAGAAGTTATTGCTCAACATCAATACCACAAAAGCAATTGGACCAGATCAGACACAGAATCAAGCCCTCAAGATCGCAGCCGAAGAACTGGCTCCAGTTTTGCAGTTCATTTTCCAACAATCGCTTGACTCCGGTGATGTTCCGCTGGATTGGAGGAAGGCTAACATCACTCCTCTCTTTAAGAAGGGTTCAACCACCAACCCAGCGAATTATCGTCCTGTTTCATTAACTTGCTGCAAATTGCTGGAGCATTTAATTGATAGTAATCTGTTGCGACACGTGAGGAAACATAACATTCTTGCTGACAATCAACATGCATTTAGGAGGCATAGATCATGCGAGTCTCAGCTTATCTTGACGACAAATGACCAGGCCAAGCACCTTGATAGTAACGTCATCACGGATTTAGTTGTGCTGGACTTTTCTAAAGCATTTGATGTCATCCCACACCAGAGACTACTTCGGAAAAGGTTCAAAAGGTTCAAAGGTTATTTATTGGTCACATACACCTAGGTGTAGTGAAATGCTTCTTGCCAATGCAGCACATAAAGAAAGAATACAGACATAACATTAATAAGAGATTTAAACATAAAGAACATCCCCCCACAATGGCTCCCACCATGAGGGAAGGCACAAAGTCCAGTCCCCAACCCCAGTTCACCCATAGTCGAGCCAATTGAGGCCTCCACAGTTGCCTCTACAGAGAACCTGGCCGTTCTCGCCGGGTGATGGTGCTCCGGCGTCGGGAGAATCCTCACAGCGGCTTGGGACACCTGGAACGGCCGCTTCCGTACTGGAGGCCGCGGCTTCCAAAGCCAACAAGGCCACGCCGGTTGGAGCTCCACTACTGCCAATCTCGTCGCGAGATCCCAGGCTCCCGCCGCAGTTCGACGCCGCAGCCCGCAGCTGGCCGCTCCTCAGACCCGCAGCTCCGCGATGTTGTTTCCAGCGGTCTTCAGCTCACCGGAGCTCCAGCGCGGCGACCCGGACAAGGCATCGCCCGCGCCACGATAGCGCTCCAGCGCTGTGCCGCTGCCGAAGCCGTGGTTCTGGGCGGTCCCCGACAGGAAACGCCGCTCCAGGCCCGCTGGTAGGCCGCGAGGACGGGTCGAAACTGCAGCCCGGAGAAAAGCTGCCTCTCCGACCAGGTAGGGACCCTGAAAGGTAGTTTCCCCCTTCCCCCCCCCACCCCCCACATAAAAAAGTCTAGAACTCCAGAAACAAAAACACTTTAACTAACTAAAAATAAAAAAAAAGATGAAAAGACGGACAGCTGCTGGCTGGGCAGCCGCGCACAGGTCAGCGCCCCCTAGCTTGACTTCTATGGTATTCGTTCCAACACGAAACGATGGATTTCCAGTTTCCTGACAAAACATCTTCAGCGTGTGTGTGTGAATGGAAAGAGCTCCAATTGGCATCCAGTGTTGAGTGGTACACCTCAGGGCACAGTACTTGGCCCACACCTATTTTTGCTTTACATAAATGACATCCATGAAAAAGTCGCAAGTACGACCAGACTTTTCGCTGATGATTGTTTGCTGTACCGTCCAATTAAGTCAGCTGATGATGAAGATGCTCTCCAAAAGGATCTCGATACTATGGTTGAGTGGTCACAACAATGGGGCATGCAGTTCAACCCTTCCAAATGTGAAACTATGCGTGTCACCAGAAAGAGGAATCCAGGCGAAACATCTTACAATATACTTGGTGCCACCGGGTCGCCGTGCGGTAAGCTCCGGAGTACTGTGACCGCCGACCAACATCCGAGGAGCTGTGGCTGCGGAGCGTCCAGTCGCAGGCGGCGCTGGATTTAAACACCACGGAGCCTGGGATTCGAGATCACCAGAGTCGGAGCTCCAACCAGCGCGGTCTGAAGACTTCGGGTGCCGCGGTCTCCGGGGAGGAAGCGGCCGCTCCAGACATTTCCAAGCCGCCGAGGAGTGTTCACCCGATGCCGGCATTCCAGCTTTCTGGCAAGAGGGCCTGAAAACATCGGACTGGCTGCGGAGGCCACAAATAGGCCCCGACCTCGGGTGATCACAGAGGGAGAGGACTGAACTTTCTGATGCCTTTCCCCACAGTGGAAATTTTTTATTCTGTTGTGGGGGGACGTTTGTGTTGAATTATACAATATGTTGTGTCATTTTTCTTAATTTTAATTTTTCTATGGATGTACGGAAGCTAAAAAAAAATTTCTATGTAAAGCACTTTGGTCTCAACGCGAGTTGATTTAAACGTGCTATATAAATAAATTTTACTTACTTACTTACCCTTGAAGAATCCAAACAAACCAAGTATCTTGGCATCAAATTGCAGAATGATCTGCGTTGGAATGATCAGACTCATCATGCAACGGTGAAAGCAACAGGTGTCTTAAACTTTCTGAGGCGCAACTTTCATCATTGTTCAACTTCTGTCAAGGAGAAGCTATACTTCACCCTCGTTAGACCTCATTTGGACTACGCAGTTGCAGCATGGGACCCATACACAAATAAAATCATTTCTTCCATCGAACGTGTCCAAAGACAGGCAGCTCGATTTGTTACTAACACCTATGAGAGAGAAGCGAGTGTCACCAAACTTCTGAATTCTCTGGGGTGGAACCCTCTCCAAGACAGACGTGAAGCTCACCGTTTGACCTGTTTTTACAAAATGTTAAATGGTCAGCTCGACATAGACTACAAGACCTACACCAAACCCAAACCAATTAGGAGCAGACGAGGGCATTCGATCCAATTTGTGATCCCAGCTACAAAGACAGATGTGTACAGCAATTCGTTCTTCCCCCGCACAATTAAAGCATGGAATAATCTCCACCCAACTATAGTTACCCAACCAGATGCAACTAAATTTAAAGTAGCTCTTTCTTCTCAATAACCCTTTCTGGCTTAAGCCCTCCCTTCACCACCTCCAGTTTAAATTCCATTTGGAATATTTTGGAGGACCAAGAAACCAAGAACCTTCTGTGGCAGAGAATTCCAGAGATTCACCACTCTCTGTATGAAAAATAGGGACGCGTGTAGATGGGACATGTTGGTCGGTGTGGGCAAGTTGAGCCGAAGGGCCTGTTTCCACACTGTATAACTCTATAACACCATATCTCTAAACTAAACTAAAAGTGTGCTGAAGAAGATTCTTTGTTGTATTCCTCTCGCCAATTAAGGCAGGGGCTTCTGTTAAAATCTTTATTTGCCAAGCCTTGCGTACCAACCTGAAAGGAGGCCAAGTAATCTGAGCATAACACAAATTGTCTGCTGTATTTGTTGATCTACTTCTAAAGCTGCTGCTTCACCATTGCAAGTAACTTGTGCTATAAATGGCTATGCGGAACTATCAAGTTGAGGCATGCTACACAAGTGCCCAGCAGCTTAAAAGGATAATTCCTGCGTGTATAACGATTTGTTTTAGTTAACGTAAGTCGATACCTGCATTGTCAGTTTGATTGTTTTGACAATGTTCTCATGAGTGGATCTGGCAATTGTGGCTTTGGACCACACATAGAAACATAGAAAATAGGTGCAGGAGTAGGCCATTCGGCCCTTTGAGCCTGCACCGCCATTCAATATCACCATGGCTGATCATCCAACTCAGTATCCCGTACCTGCCTTCTCTCCATACTCCCTGATCCCCTTAGCCACAAGGGCCACATCTAACTCCCTCTTAAATATAGCCAATGAACTGGGCTCAACTACCTTCTGTGGCAGAGAATTCCACAGATTCACCACTCTCTGTGTGACAAAATGTTTTTCTCATCTCGGTCCTAAAAGACTTCCCCCTTATCCTTAAACTGCGACCTCTTGTTCTGGACTTCCCCAACATCGGGAACAATCTTCCTACATCTAGCCTGTCCAACCCCTTAAGAATTTTGTACGTTTCTATAAGAACCCCCCTCAATCTTCTAAATTATAGCGAGTACAAGCCGAGTCTATCCAGTTTTTCTTCATATGAAAGTCCTGACATCCCAGGAATCAGTCTGGTGAACCGTCTCTGTACTCCCTCTCTGGCAAGAATGTCTTTCCTCAGATTAGGAGACCAAAACTGCACGCAATACTCGATGAAGTCCACTCTAAGCTCAGATCCCTGCAAATGTCTGGTTTAGTTTAGTTTAGTTTAGTTTAGAGATACAGCTGGCAACAGGCACTTTAGCCAACCAAGTCCACGGTGACCAACAATCACCCACGCACTTGTTCTATGTTATTCCAGTTTTGCATCCTACACACCAGGGGCAATTAACCAACAAACCTGCACATGTTTGCAATGTGGGAAGAAACCGGAACACCTGGAGAAAACCCACACGAAAACCCACAGGAGAGGATGCTTCCACTCGTGGGAGAGTCTTGGACTAAAGGTCATAGCCTCAGAATTAAAGGACGTTCCTTTAGGAAGGAGATAAGGAGGAATTTCTTTAGTCAGAGGGTGGTGAATGCGGAATTTCTTGCCACAGAAGGCTGTGGAGGCCGTCAATGGATATTTTAAGGGAGAGATAGATAGATTTTTGTGGTGCCAGACATTAGGGGAAGAAGGCAGGAGAATGGGGTTAGAAGAGAGAGATTGATCAGCCATGATTGAATGGTGGAATAGACGATGGAATAATTCTGCTCCTATCACTTATGACCTTGTGACACCCACCACTCTCTGAGTGAAAAAGTTGCCCATTAAACCTATGTCCTCTCCTTATTGATTTTCCTACCCCAGGTAAAAGACTGTGCATTCACCCTATTGATTCCCCTCATGATTTTATACACTTGTATACGATCACCCCTTAGCTTCCTGCTCTCCAAGAAATAAAGTCCTAGCTTGCCCGACCTCTCCCTGTAGCTCAGCCCGTTGAGTCCTGGCATTATCCTCGTAAATCTTCTCTGCACTCTATACAGCTTAGGGACATACTTCCTATAGCAGGGTGACCAAAACTGAGCACAATACTCCAAATGCTGCCTCACCAATGTGTAGTACAATGGCAATAGAATATCCCAACTTCTATAAATACCCTGATTTAATGATAGAATTTAAAAATGGTAATGTTTGCAGGAAACATGATTGGAAAAATCAAACACTTAAGGTGCATAGCTTTAAGTTTAGTTTAGTTTAGAAATACAGTGCGGAAACAGGCTCTTCAGCCCACTGAGTCCGCGCTGACCAGCGATCCCCGCACATTGACACTACCCTACACACACGAGGGACAATTTAGAAATTACTATACTAAGTGGGACCCATTGGGTCCCATGTTCACATGGGAGGGCTGGTCCACCGACGCAATATTCCACCTCTCCACCAATTACTTCAACCCAAACAACCATTTGCAGTGCATTTTTACTTCAAACCAACCATATTTTCATTTTCAAACCACATTAAGGGGACTCACAATTGAGTAGACATGTGTTCAGTGTTATTCAGAGCTCAGAGAGATGTGACCCTCTGGCTTCCTCCATCTTGCAGAGACTGAGTGAGGCACACCACTTCCTGGTTTTATAGTCCCTCCCCCTCCCTCCAACAGGGGCAGCAGAGAGAATGGCTAATTAAAAAAAAATCATTAATATCTCTCTGATTTTTCATCAATGGGAAAAATCTTCTGGTCCAGGAAGGCGGAGGGGGGCTCTGAGCAAGGTGGCCAAAAATGACGGCCGTAGGTGGCGGCGTTCTCTCGGAAATCGCAGCACAGTGGGCCAAAAGCGGTCAAGATCAGACTTTTATTAATATAGATACCAAGCCAGTTAACCTACAAACCTGTACGTCTTTGGAGTGTGGGAGGAACCCAGAGATCTCGGGGAAAAAACCCACACAGGTCATGGGAGAACGTACAAACTCCGTACAGACAGAACCCATCGTGAGGATTGAACCCGGGTCTCTGGCGCTGTAAAGCAGCAACTCTACCGCTGCGCCACCGTGCCGGACTTAAGGTTAGAGGGGCAAAGTTTAAAGGTGATGTCTGGGGCAAGTTTTTTTACACAGAGAGTGCCTGGAACCCACAGCCTGGGGTAGTTGCAGATATGGTAGTGGCATTTAAAAGATGTTTTGATAGACATATGGATATGTAGGGATTGGAGGAATATGGATTATGTGCAGGCAGATAAGAGTTGGTCTTGGCATCATGTTCGGCACAGACATTGTAGAGCAAAGAGCCTGTTCCTGTGCTGTACTGTTCTATGTTCTAGACTGCTGCCTCAGAGAAAGCAAAAGTAAACTGGAGATTTCCAGATAGAGTAGACACCTGGAGAAACAAGAAACTGCAGATGCAGGTCTACAAAAAAAGACACCAAGTGCTGGAGTAACTCAGCAGGTCAGACAGTCGGGTCACAAGAACATGGGTAGTTGACGTTTTGAGCCGGGATCCTTCTTCAGGCTGATTATGGGGGGAGGAGTAGAAAGCTGGAATGTTGTCTTTTTATCTCTGGCTTTTGTCCAACCATTCACCGATCAAAACATCCCTCACCTGTATCCACTTATCATTCGTTCTACCCTTCCTCTCTTCCAGCTCCCCCCCTCCCAGAAAACAATCAGTCTAAAGAAAGGTCACCTATCCATGGTCTCCAGA
The DNA here is from genome assembly GCF_010909765.2 of Amblyraja radiata. Lineage (NCBI taxonomy): Eukaryota > Metazoa > Chordata > Chondrichthyes > Rajiformes > Rajidae > Amblyraja > Amblyraja radiata. The sequence continues at coordinate 26,721,345 of NC_045960.1, read as the reverse complement.
AACGATGCCTGACCTGCTGAGTTACTCCAGCACTTTGTGTCTTTTTTTAGAATGGAATCTCTATTTACATCATTGACCAGGCTCCTTTCTATCAAGGTAGCAGATTTAAACTTCAGATTTTAGAGATACAGTGTGGAAACAGGCCCTTCAGCCCACGCTTGTCCACGCCGACCAGCGATCTCCGTACACCAACACTATCCTATGCATGAGGGACAATTTTACTGAAGCCAATTAACCCGCACACCTGCATGTCTTTGGAGTGTGAGAGGAAACTAGAGCTCCCGGAGAAAACCCACGCAGGTCACGGGGAGAACGTACGAACTCCGTACAGACAGCACCCGTAGTTAGGGCCTCGGGCATTGTAAGACAACCACACTACCGCTGCACCACCATGCCACAGCTTGTGTCAAGGTCAAGCAGCTTCTGTGGACAGAGAAATAAAGTTTACGTTTCAGGTCAATGGTGGTTCATCGGAAACTCTATGGATGTTACCTGATCCACTGTGTGTTTTTAGCATTCCCTGATTTTATTAGGTGTTCCCATCACTCAAGTTGTTTTGCTTCTATAAAGTGCAATCGTGTGGGTTGTGAATACTTTTCTGTTTTATTTTCCAGTGATCTGTGAGAAGAGAATCTATCTGCTAATTAGACACAGTGGCGTAGCGATACATTTGCTGCCGTACAGCACCAGAGACCCTGGATAACACGCAACAAAAGCTTTTCACAGTGCCTCGGTACATGTGACAATATACTAAACTGATCCCGGGTTTGATCTTGACTACGGGTGCTGTCTGTGCGGAGTTTGCACTTTCTGCCCGTGACCTGTTCTGAGATCTCCGATTTCCTCCCACACTCCAAAGACGTGCAGGTCTGTAGGTTAATTGGCTTGGTGTAAATGTATATTGTCCCTAGTGTGTGTAAGATGGTGATAATGTGCGGGGACTGCTGGTTGGTACGGACTGGCGGACCGAAGGTCCTGTTTCTGCGCTGAGTCTCTAAACTAAACTAAACACTAAACTAAGCAGGAATGAAAACTATCCTGCCTGAGGGCCACATCGTGACCGATGAGCATGGCTGTGCTCTGGGTAACGTACGTTAGGGATGAGCTGTGCCTGTCCAAACACATTACACCTATGATGCTTGCAACCGATGGGTAGGGCAACCGTTCTGCCTGACATGGTTGTATATATATTCACAGCCAAGATCCAGATATGAAAGAAAAGTGTTCTCATTGTAAACATCTCAATTGTCACCTCCTAATCACTTACCTACATTTCAATAAGTATTTTAAGGGCCTGTCCCACTTGGCGATTATTTTGGCGACTGCTGGCATCATATCAGTGTCGCCAAATGATTTTGAATATTTCAAAATCCAGCGGCGACAAAAAAAATGTTACGACACTTGAAAAATCACCGTGGGTCAAACGTCATCACGCCGCGTCACGGCCACAGCACGCCACGTCACGCTGCATTACGCCGCAAATTTTTCAGTGATCTGATACATCAGTCAATAATGCCGGCCGTCGCCGAAAAAATCGGCAAGTGGGACAGACCCTTTAGTCTCAGTAAGTGTTTTCCTGTTCAGCAATAGTACCATGAAGGGAGTATCTCAATAATAATGTTGTTTTTCATATGTTGTTAGAAAGAAAGCACTTCTTTGGATTTCATAACCTCAATTGAAAAACATTTGAAGAGCTGTAATTTAGGTAGACTGTTGTGACTTGCCCCTCATCGTAGCAACAGTATTTGTTTGAAAAGGCCAAAACCTTTTCAAACTGATAAGAAAATGTGAACATTTTTGGTGAAGCGCAATCCTGGAAGCCTAGGGCTCAGAGCAAAGAAACTGAAAAAATGTAGAATATTTTTGCATGGATTGACAAGGAAGAATATGTGTATGAGTAAGAATGAACTGAAGAAGGGTCTCGAGAGATGCTGCCTGTCCCGCTGAGTTACTCCAGCATTTTGTGTCCATCTAAGGACTTGGACCCCCAAGGTATCTCTGTCCATCAACATTCCTTCATCAGCAGCCTACCCCTGTACCCCTATTCGACTTCCCAAAGTTGTTACCTCACACTTTCCCGGGTTGAATTCCATCTTCCATCCACCCATTCAATCTATCTGATCCATATCCTGCCGTAGCCTTGGCAACCTTCCATGTTGTCTGCAACCCAACCAACCTTTATGTCATCTGCAAACTAATTTTGTCACATCGTTTCACACATCCTGGGGAAAGATCAAAGAGCTATTGTGTGTTTTATAACTCAGTTCTAATCTTGCGTGAATGTGACACATCTCAAAGCAATTACACTAATTTGGGATTGTTTTTCAAACTGACAACAAAACCAGCAGGTCAGCACAAATGGTTCAAGAAGGAACTGCAGATGCTGGAAGATCGAAGGTACACAAAAATGCTGGAGAAACTCAGCGGGTGCAGCAGCATCTATGGAGCAAAGGAAATAGGCGACGTTTCGGGCCAAAACCCTTCTTCAGACTACAAATGGCCCAGTTTGTCTTAAAGAGTAACAGCTCCTTTGAGCTTGAGTAAATGAGTCATCCATAGCCCCTGCTCACATTTCTCATCTCACGTGATTATATTTAGCTAAATTTAAGACACTGATTCTATTTATTTTGCAAATCAAGCTACAACGTTTCAGATTAAATCTGCCTTTTACTTTTCGCTCCACATGCATCATCTGTGAACGCCGAATGCAGGAAGGGGCAGGTTGCTCTAAATACCAACATTAATTCATTTTTAGTTTGAGGGAAACGGCACAGAAAATGGCCCTTTGGCCCATCATGCCCATGCCAACCCTTTCACACTGATTCTATGTTATCCCACTTTCTCGTCCACTCCCGACACACTAAGGGTGATTATTTTTACAGAGACCAATCACGGCACGGTGGTGCAGCGGTAGAGTTGCTGCCTTACAGCGCCAGAGACCCGAGTTCGATTATGACTTTGGGTGCTGTCTGTACGGACTTTATACGTTCTCCCTATGACCTGCATGGGTTTTCTCCAGGTGCTCTGGTTTCCTTTCACACACCAAAGATTTGTAGGCTAGTTGACTTTGGTAAAAATGATAAATTGTCCCTCGTGTGTGTAGGGTAGTGCTAGTGAACGGGGATCGCTGGTTGATGGGGGACTCGGTGGGCGGAAGGGCCTGTTTCTGCACTGTATCTGCAAACTAAACTAAACTAAATTAGGCTATAAACCTGCACACCTTTGGGATGTGGGAGGAAAACAGAGAACCTGGAGGGAGTCCACACAGTCACAGGGAGAAGATGCAAACTCCACATAGACAGCACCTGAGCCTGTGGTGGAACCGGGGTTCTGTTGCTGTGAGGCAGCAGCTCTACCGGCAGCACCACTGTGCCGCCCCCAAGCTAATATCCCCAACGCAATGTTCAATATCTTGAACGGAGGATTAATGTCAGACAGCAGCATTTATCTTGGGTGGAAGTATTGGAGCTGGGGCTTGGCCTCTGTACTAAAATACTCGAAGCTTCCACGGATTGATATTTGAATATTGCTGGGGGAAAAAAATAAAACGCTGTTAATGCATCACTGAAAAGATGAACCACTTTCAGCGTGATCATACTGTCATTCTGTAGATACATCATGTCCACCTGAGCACTGGTAGCATTTTACATTAGCGCAATGCCAGCTACAGTTACGGATTTGGAAAAGGCAAGACAAATATATAACGACAGGTCATACAACCTTTGATAGAGATGAAACTGACGCAAACTCGCCATTATTCTGTAGCTGTCAGCCTCAGCATCTCTCACTGCCACAGAAGGCTGTGGAGGCTGTCAGTGGTTATTTTTAAGGCAGAGATAGATAGAATCTTGATTAAGGACCTGCCCCACTTTCACGACCTAATGCACGACCTCTGCCAAGTTTGCCCTTGACTCATACTCGCAGCATGGTCGTCACGAGGTCGTAGGAGGTCGTGGGAGGTCGTAGGTAGGTTGTAGCAGGTTGTTATGCTAGTCGTAGGTACTTGTGGCATCAAGTAGGTCGGGGCGTTTTTTCTAGCATGATGAAAAATGTCCACGTAAAAAAGGTCGTGAATTAGGTCGTGAAAGTGGGACAGGCCCTTTAGTACGGGTGTCGGGTTATGAGGAGAAGGCAGGAGAATGTGATTAGGAGGGAGAGATAGATCAGCCATGATGGGCTGAATGGCTTAATTCTATTCCTATCCCTCATGACCTTATCATTTCTGAGTCATGTCAGAACCCCATCAACTCCCCCTAGTTACACGTGCAGGAAGGAACTGCAGATGCTGGTTTAAACCAAAGGTAGACACAAAATGCTGGAGTTACTCAGCGGGAAAGGCAGCGTCTCAGGAGAGAAGGAATGGGTGATGTTTTGAGTCGAGACCCTTCTTCAGAGACCTTTGTAGCGTACGTTGATCAATCCCCGTATCAGGCATACACTGGCCCGATCCCCGAACTCTATCTCTGTTACATTGACGATTGCATCGGTGCTATCTCCTGCACTCAAGCAGAACTCATGGACTTTATCAACTAACACCGCTATTGTCTCTGCTTCCATCTTTACCCCCAGCAGCACATTCCAAGGACTTATCTCCCTCAGTGTATAAAACCTGCCCTGCATATCTCCTTTAAATTTTGCCCCCTCACCTTCAAGCTCTCCCCTCCAGTAGTTGACATTTCCACCATGTTAAAAAGGTTCTGATGGTCTATGTTATCTATGGAACTCATAGTTTTAGATACTTCTGTCAGGTCTCCTCTCAGCCTCCAGCATTCTAGAGAAAACAATCCAAGTGTTTTCCCTGACGTCAGTACAAGGACATAGGTGGACAAAATTTTACGGTTGTTCAAATTGAATTTATGGATTTGGTCACAGATTAAAGAGGAGGACCTTTGGTGTCACGTGCCAGTTAATATTGGAGAAGGAGAATAGGTAAGATGAATCAATGGCTAAACGTTTGTGTTCATAAGTTCTAGGAGAAGAATTAGACCACTCTGCCAATCTAGTCTACTTCGCCATTCAATCATGGCTGATTTATCTTTCCCTCTCAACCCCATTCTCCTGCCTTCTCCCCATAACCCCTGACATCCGTACTGATCAGGAATCTGCTAATGCCTTAAAAATATCCATTGATTTGACCTCCACAGCCATCTGTGGCAATGCATTCCACAGGTTCACCACCCTCTGACTAAAGAAGGGGCCTGACATACTGAGTACACAAAATTGCTGGAGAAACTCAGCGGGTGCAGCAGCATCTATGGAGCGAAGGAAATAGGTGACGTTTTGGGCCGAAACACTTCTACTGAGTACTTCTGTTTAGTAACAGGTTTCCAGCATCCACATTCTGTTGTTTTTGTGCCGGCGTGGGCAGGTTGGGCCGAAGGGCCTGTTTCCACACTGTATCACTCTATGACTATGACTCTATGACTATTCGGTAAAAGTCCTGTCCCACGGTACGAATTCATTCCAAGAGCTCTCCCGAGTTTAAAAAAATATCAAACTCGTGTTAAGCACGGAGAATGAACGTAGCGGGTACATCGGAGCTCGGGGACATCTCTTAGCGGCTAGTAACGCTAACGGCAGGTACTCGGGGAGACTTGCTAATGGCAGGTAAGCACGGGAAGACTCGTGAAGATTTTTCAACATGTTGAAAAATGGCCACGAGAGCCCCGAGTACCGACGAGTGGCCATTACCGTAAATCTCCGAGTTCGAATCAGGGCAAACTCGGGAGAGCTCTTGGAATGAACTCGTACCGTGGGACAGGGCTTTAAGTTTCAATGAGGTCCCCCCCTCATCCTTCTTAAAGGATGATGTTGAAACGAGGACTTCAAAGCCTTGCAAGAGTGGGACCATTTTAAGGAGGTTTGCTTGCGTTGTTCAAAGGGTTTAATCTAATTTGGCTGGGGTTGAGGGCACAGAGCAGATGTAGATACGACAAAATAATGAAATGATTATTTGTGCAGCTCAACGGGCTGATAAACACAGATAAATATATTATTACCAATAAAACAATAAATCAATAACCGTAATTAATATTAACTATCCAAATAGTGCAAAACCGAAGTCCGCAGTGTGCACCCAAAGACACAGGCCATCGAAGATCACAGTTGCTGTGGATAGTGTTGTGCAGTGTTCAAGAGCTCAGTAAAGAAGATGTTCTTGAACCTGGTGGTCACGGCTTTCAGCCTCCAGTATCTTCTTCCCGATGGGGGTGGTAGCAAAATGAGAGCGGTGGCCAGGACGGTGTGGGTCTTTGAGGAGATTCGTTGCCTTTTTATATTTATAGAGGAGAAGAAGAACTGAGCCAGTCCAGTCGGCAGAGCAGAGATGGGCGACACTTAAAAAAAGACACAAAGTGCTGGAGTAACTCATCCTACTGCTGCTTGCTGACTGACCCGCTGCATTACTCCAGCACTCTGTGTCTTTTTGTTTGTAAACCAGCCTCTGCAGTTCCTTGCTTCTACAGACGTGAGCATGATGATGCATGTGGGAGGAATGCAAGGCCAAATGATATCTATTTTAATTCAAGGAGCTTGTCTGGCAGTGATAACCTTTAAGGACTGACCACTCGTTCATCCGCGTAAGAGTCAGGCTCTTCGAGTTAAAATAGATACAATTTAGCCTTGCATTCCCTGCTATTTGCCTCATCATGCCCATGTCTTAACAACTCAAGGGATAGGACCTTCAGGCGTGGTAAGAGGAGGAAGTAAAAGAGGATGGGACGTGACATTATTGATCAAGGAGACAGGCAGTGTAGTAATGACGCAGGTGTTCAAGGGGCCTCTTCAAATGAAACACATAGGTTGAAGTTAGAAATACAAAAATGGGACTTTTACCTGGTCTGGCTGGAATTATACTATAGCCCACCTGATAGTCAGCCGGAGATGGAAGAGCAAAGTGCAGAGGAGTGCTGCCTGTACGGAGTTCGTAAAACACAGGCGGCCCCAGGTAGAACATGCAAACTCCACACAGACAGCCCCCAAGGTCAGGATGGAATCTGGGTCAACTGGCGCTGTGAGGCATCAGCTCTACCTGCTGCGCCACAGTGCTTGCTCATCTAGAGAAAGACCTTAGCGGGACAGGCAGCATCTCTGGACAGAAGGAATGGGTGACGTTTTTGGGTCGAGACCCTTTTTCAGACTGAGAGTCAGGGAGACATGGAGGTATGGAAGGGTAAGGTGTGAAAACAAGAGATCAAAGTTGATGTAGATCGAGGAAAATGTAGAATAGACCATTATTAGCTGAGGGAAAGGTGACAATGAGGCATGCAATCAGTAAAAGTTATTCAGGAGGACAGCCAAACTAGTTTTTAGAATTAAATGCTGCCTTCTCACCATAACCTCTGACACCCGTACTAATCAGAGCATTCTTTCAGGAATGAATAGGTAAAATGTGGGGTTGTTACTCTTTGCTGGGCATCTGCTAAGGGGAGTTTGAGTTTAGTTCATTGTCACGTGTACCGAGGTACAGTGAAAAGCTTTTGTTGCGTGCTAACCACTCAGCGGGAAGACAATACGTGATTACAATTGTGCAATCCACAATGTACAGATACATGATCAAGGGAATAACGTGAATAGCGTTCGCTGCAAGATAAAGTCCAGTAAAGTATGATCAAAGACAGTTTGAAGATCTCCAATGAAGTAGATAGTAGCTCAGGATTGCTCTCTATTTAATCAGTTTAGTTTAGTTTAGCGATACAGCGTGGAAGTAGGCTCTTCGGCCCACCGAGTCCGCACCGACTAACTATCCCCGCACATTAATACTATCCTACACTAGGGACACTAAGACAAAGATCAATAAATGTGTAGGAAGGAACTGCAGATGCTGGTTTACACCAAAAATGCTGGAGTAACTCAGCGGGACAGGCAGCGTCCCTGGATAGAAGGAATGGGTGACCTTTTGAGTCGAGACCCTTCTTCGGACTGAGAGACAGTGGAGAGGGAAACAAGAGAAATGGGAAGGTGTGAAAATGAGAGATCAAAGGGGACGAGGTTCAAGGAAAAGGTAGAATAGATCATTGTTAGCTTGGGGAAGGTGACAAAGAGTGCAGGAGGATGAGGGGTGATCTTATAGAGGTGTAGAAGATCATGACAGGAATAGATCAGGTAGAGGCACAGAGTCTCTTGCCCAGAGTAGGTGAATCAAGGACCAGAGGACATAGGTTTGAGGTGAAGGGGAAAAAATAGGAATCTGTAACTTTTTGGATGTGGGTGTATGGAACGAGCTGCTAAAGGAGGTAGTTGGGGCAGGGACTATAGCAAAGTTTAAGAATCATTTTGACAGGTACATGGATAGGATAGGATTAGAGGGATATGGGCCAAATGCAGACAGGTGGGACTAGTGTAGATGGGACATGTTGGCCGGTGTGGGCAAGTTGGGCAGAGGGGCCTGTTTCCACGCTGTATCACTCTATGACTATATGACTGGCTACAAGTCAAGGGCAGGGAAGTAGAACTAGCTGCATTGGTCTGATAGAAAGCTAATACAAAATTGAAGGGCTGAATGGCCTGCTGCTGTTCTGTTGGCGTTTTACCATTCTTCGGTGGGATTTGGCCTCACGACGTTTTCCCTGTTGATTAACATCTATAGATATATTTAAATCCATGGTTATACTTGCAATCTATTAAATCACTTGTTTCCACGCTGTATCACTCTGTCACTCTAGGAGCTGAAGGTTTAGAACAGAGAAGCAGTAAAGAGCCTGTTCCTCGAGCATGCGACTCCATGCGGCAAGCGCGACCTAACGTGGTCGCTTGAGCCGTACGGCCTCGCAGGGCAGGTCCCACTTCGAGTTGTGCGGAGCTGGTCCCGACATCGCGCGGGGCTCAGAAAAACTGACCGTGTTCAAGAATTCCGCGCGGCAATGGCCTGCCAGCCCGCAGCCGCCTCGACGCCGTACGCACTGCATCGACGGGCGTGCGCAACGTCTTGACGCCGTACGTCACGCGCAAACTTCCCGCAGACTTCGCTCTAACTTCACGTCACTCACTCGACCTCCGCGCGGCCCCTGCTTCCGGTTTGGCCGCGCTTGCCGCATGCAGGTCGCATGCCCGTGGGACAGGCCCTTAATGAATCCTCCATCCCAAGAAACCACCTCAGAAAAAGTTTCAAGAAGACTTCACTGTTACAGCCGAGGAAAATTAAAGCATTAAAACAAATGAGCAAAGCTAATGTCTTTGGACTCATTTGAAGGATGCCAAGCAATTAATAAAGGGATAAATATAACTAACACTGCAGTGTTTGGGAATCTCACTGTGTTCAACTTACTCAGAGCAGCATGGTGGTGCAGCGGTTTAGTTGCTGTCTTACAGCGCCTGAGACCCGGGTTCCATCCTGACTACGGATGCTCGTCTTTACGGAGTTTGCACATTCTCCCCGTGAACTGCGTGGGTTTTCCTTGGGAGCTCCGGTTTCCTCCCACACTCCGAAGACGTACAGGTTTGTAGGTTAATTGGCTTGGTGTACATATAAAATTGTCCCTAGTGGGTATGTGTGTTGAGTAGTGTGAGTGTGCGGGGAATGGTGGTCAGTGTGGACTCGGTGGGCTGAAGGGCCTGTTTCTGTGCTGTGTCCCTAAGAAGCATTAAAGGCCTGTCCTACTGAGGCGATTTTTTCGGCGACTAAAAGCGACTAGGCTGTCGCCACATGGTTGCGGGGTGACACCTGTGAGTTGTCTCCACTAGCCGCCTAAAGAGTCGTAACTTTGGACTGGATTATGAAATGTTCAAAACCTTTCGGCGACTGTGGGCTTGACGTAGCTTGTCTTCTCCTGTGATAGGTGTTGTTGTAGGTTGTCGCCAGGTGACACAGGTTGTCATCGGGTGATGACCGGTGAATTCCATTGGTAACTACCTACATCAACCTACGTTAACCGGCGACAGGTGCCGGCGACTGAATTGTCTTCAGTTGTCTGCAGTTGTTGCCGACAGGGTCGGAGCTTGTAGCGGGGGAACGTGGGTTGACTTCGATTGTCGTAGGTTGTCGCCTGTGTGGTCGTAGGTGTGGTCGTAGGTGGACGTCCTAATGGGTCGTCGGTTGTCGGTAGCTTGCCGTAGCTTGACGTCGATTAGGTGGTAGGTTGTCATGGGGGGGGGGGGGGGGTCCATTCGCCATTTTTTCAGTGACCTGCCACAACTGTGACTGTCGTCAGCAGTCGCCGAAAAAAAATCGCCAAAGTGGGACAGGCCCTTTAAGAAGGCTTCACTGTTACAGTTGTGGAAAATGAAAGCTTTAAAACAAATGAGCAAAGCTAACGTCTTTGGATTCAGTGGCAGGGTGCCAGGCAATTAGTAAAAGGATAAATATAACATCCATTACTAACAGCACAGTGCCTGTGAATATCATGGAGCTCAACTTGCACAATTAAAATTCTAAACTTGGGAGAAACCTTCTAAAAACAAAATTCCAGCTAACATGCTCCAGCGTGGTGATGCTTCATCTTTTATTATTATGCTTCAAAGGAATCAATTCTTATTTTCCTGTAAGGCATAGTAAACAGAATCACAGATACTGGCAGCCTCTAAAGCACATCACGCATGTTATCTGCCAACAAACCTCTGGGGGTTAGTCACGCATTTGATTTTGTTATACGGCAGGAAATAGAAAGGAAGAGGCGGAGATAGTAGGCTTTGTGGGAAAGCTGGGAAGGGGGATGGAGGGAGAAAGCAAGGGTTATCTAAAATTAGAGAAGTCAATGTTCATACCATTGGGGTGTAAACTACCTAAGTAAAATATGAGGTGCTGTTCCTCCAATTTGCACTTGGCCTCACTCTGGCAATTCTCTCCATAAATGCTGCCTCACCCGCTGAGTTTCTCCAGCATTTTGGTTTTTCCAGCATCTGCAGTTCTTTCTTAAGGGGCTGTCCCACTGCAGCGACATAATCTGTGAGTTAAGAAGAGTGCCTTCGACCATCAAGCTCAAGCTGGGTCTACCGTCCGCGTTGAAACCGCGAGCTAGATCGACCGGCCGCATACACACAAACCTGTCGCAAAGGCGGGGGCCAGGGAAAGCGGGGGAGCGCTGTCTGAAATTCACACCCGCAATGAAGAGGAAGGTAAACGGCTGCCACAGTGTACAGTAAGTCCTTTAGAGAGCGCGGAGGGGGGGGAGGGGGGGGGGGGGAGAGAAGGGGAAAGAAGGGGAGAGAAGCGGAGAGGGGGAGAGAGGGGGAGACAAGGGGGGGAGAAGAGGGTGAGAAGGGGGTGAGAAAGAGGGGAGACACTTTTAAGAAGTATAATAAAGTTTAGCGGGCATTTTACCTACCGGTCGGTTTTCCCAGGTCCTGAAAACTCCAATGAGCCAATTAAAATGCCCGGTCAACGAAGGAGATTGTCTACGACTGCCCTCGACTGCCTGTAACTAAATAGTGACCTCACTCCACTGCACTACGAGTCAAAAAGAACCATGCTGACCAAATTTTACTCGTGGAAAATTTACATGAAGGACGGTGGGTAATATTTCCTTATGTGGAAAGAAATATCCCAGAGTCATATAGTCATACAGTCATTCATGCCTGGATTTCATGCCAACCAAGATGCCTCATCTAAGTTAGAAACATAGAAACATAGAAATTAGGTGCAGGAGTAGGCCATTCGGCCCTTCGAGCCTGCACCGCCATTCAATATGATCATGGCTGATCATCCAACTCAGTATCCCGTACCTGCCTTCTCTCCATACGGGATACTGAGTGTGTCTGAGTGAGTTACATCTGTTTGCTCATTAGGCCCTTATCTCTCAAAACCTTCCCTATCCATGTACCTGTCTAAATGTTTCTAAAACGTTGTGATAGTCCCAGCCACAACTACCTCCTCCGGCAGCTCGTTCCAAACACCCATGTCCTTTTGGTAAAAATGTTACCTTCTCAGGTTCCTATTAAATCAGGAACTCCTAGGAATTCCTATTAAATTAATATAGCTCAGACCCTCAAGCCCTGGCAACATCCTGGTAAACCTTCACTGCACCCTCTCCTGCCTGGCGACATCTTTTCTATAATATACCGCCCAAAACTGAACACAATACTCTAAATGTGGCCTCACATTTCTGATATAACTGCAACGTGACCTCCCAACCTCTATACTCGATACTCTGACTGATGAAGGCCAACGTGCCAACACAGCAAGAGCTAAAATAGTTATGGAGAAGAAAGAGATGATCCAGCTACCATGTTTCACACTGAAACTAACGGAATGAAGTTTTGCTGCAGGATTTATGTAGCTGAGCTTCAAATTTGTGAGCAGAATTTGAAAGGTACAAACAATTTGGATTGCTTTCTCAATCAGACACAAATTGACATATGTCAAAACGGATCTGAGATTTAGATGCACTAGTGGTGAGGTAATGACATCAATTCTGGCAAGGAGTAGCTATTCCATGAGCACAGAATCCTTTTTAACTGGGCTGTGACTAATTTTAGCATAACAACTAACTATGGCTGAAGAAGGAGGTAGAGTGTGTTTGAATGAAAGGGAAATGTTATTTCATGCTTTGGATGGATTTGGAAGTCCTTGCAAAAAGCAACAGCCAGGAACAAAATGCAACAAGGAAGAGAAAGGTGCGGCCCGGTGGCGGAGCGGTAGAGTTGCTGCCTTACAGCGGCAGAGACCCGGGTTTGATCCTGACCATGGGTGCTGTCAGTACGGAGTTTGTACGTTCTTCCTGTGACCACGTGGGTTTTCTCCGGGTGCTCCGGTTTCCTCCCACAGTCCAAAGAAGAGCAGGTTTATAGGTCAATTGGCCCTGTAAATTGTTCCTAGTGTGTGGGATAGTGCAAGTGTACATGGTGATCGCTGGTCGGCGCGGATACGGTGGGCCAAAAGGCCTGTTTCCACACTGTATGTCTAGAGTCTAAAGTCTAAAGAAATACATGTTGCTTTAAAGGGGTTGAAATCCCTGATTAAGGCAGTTTTACTGTCATTATAGAGACCACACCTTAAATTATGTGTGTAGTTTTGTTCCATGTACTGAAAGAGAAACATATTTGCCTTTGAGGCAGTGCATTAAGATACATTACATTAAATCTTGGAATGCAATGGCGTTTCGGTACTGAAGTTATATGAAGTAACTGTAATTACATAATGATGAGACAGTGGTTCGTGATAGGATGGTTTAATTGCCTTTCCCTTCACTCTGCCTATTGTACTTGAGTTCAGTTTGTTTGTACATATGTATAGTATTAACCAATTGGTTTGGATAGAAAGCAAAACAAAGTGTTTCACTGTACCTTGGCACATATGACAATAATAAGTTCATACGTTTCTAGGAGCAGAATTAGGCCATTCGGCCAATCAAGCCTACTCTGTCATTCAATCATGGTTAATCTATCTCTCCCTCCTAACCCCATTCTCCTGCCTTCTCCCCATTAACCCATGACACTTACTAATCAAGAATCTGTCAATCGCCACCTTAAACATATCCATTGACTTGGCCTCCATAGCCATCTGTGGCAAAGAATTCCACAGATTCACCACCCTCTGACTAAAGAAATTCCTCCTCATCTCCTTCCTAAAGATACGTCCTATAATTCTGAGGCTATGGCCTCTGGTTCTAGACTCTCCCACTAGTGCAAACATCCTCACCACATTCACTCTATCCCGGCCTTTCACTATTCGGTAAGTTTCAATGAGTAACCCCCTCATCCTTCGATACTCCAGTGAGTGCATGCGCAGTTCCATCAATTGCCTATCATATGTTAACCTACTAATTCCTGGGATCATTTCTGGAACCGAAATCTGGATCTAAAGTGAGTGGGATGGGTTAATATGTCCACAAATTAGGGAGAAGGCATCTCAGATTCTGAGAGGAACTGGAAAGTGCAACGTTGAGAGGCTTTTCTCTTTTGCTGGAGAATCCGGGACATTGATCCACAATCTCAGGATAAGTGAGTCAGCCCCTTAAGGATGCGATGAAAAAAATCTCATTCTTCAAAGGTTTATAAATCTTTGGAGAATTGTGGATGACCAATTACTGATTATATTCCGGATGAGATAATACGTGTTTGGTTCCTGAGGGAATCAAGGGATAAGAGGAATTGGATAGCCATCTCAGTTCGGCACAAATTGCAGAGTGCACTTGAGGGTGAGGACCAGCTATGATTAACAGTAAACGGGTGGCTGGGGTGAAAAGAGGTCCCCTTAAAGATAAACATGGCCCCCTTTGTTTAAAGCCACAAGAGATGGGGGAGATATTAAGTAAATATTTCTCATCTGTTCTTTTTCTGAGAAGTTCATGGAAGAGTCAAAGAGTCATACAGCATGGAAACAAGGCCCTTCAGCCCAACTTGCCCATGCTGACCAATATGCCCCATTCACACTGGTCCCATCTGCCCGCATTTGGCCCACAGGTTATTAACCACAGATGAAGTTCAGGAGGGTCGCTAATGTTGCACCATTATTTTGTCTTATTTCAAGGCAGTTGGTGCTCTGGGATGACGGAAGATTTGATGGCATGATTTTGTGAATCTCCTTGTAAATTGCAATAAGTCTTAGCCTTTTTCTGCGGAGCTCTAGGGTATCCCATCCGAGAGAAGTCAGTATATTATTCACGCTTGATTTGTGAATGTAGTCATTACATACAAAGCAGGCTGCTCAGCGTTGTACTTTCTCCAGGGTGATCTTGTTGTTGTTGTTGAAAGGATCCCATACGGCTCCACAATACTCCAATTTGGGCCTGACCAAGGGCTTGTAGGCATTCTCTTTGACGGATGTACTACATGCGTGAAAATTTATTTTAAGAAGACCGAGAGTTCTATTTGCTTTGTTAGACACTTGACTAATATGTGTTGCCCAACTTAAATATGTGTCACCCAGCTTAATTCGACTCCTAGATATGGGTGATGGTCGACAGCAAGCAATGTATGGCTACCCATGTTGTATTCCGATAAAAGTGGTTTAGTCTTGTGTGAGACATGCATGGTATGATATTTGGTTGTATTGAATGACACCTGCCAGGTTTTTCCCCACTGTATCACAGAGAGCATCCAGATCCTTCTGCAAGGACAAGCTGTCTTCTGGTGTTTGAATCTCTCTATAAATTACAGCATAATCTGCGAAGAGTCGAATTCTGGACAAAACTGCATTTGGAATGTCATTAGAGCAATGGACCCATGACAGCCCCCTGTGGTACACCTGATGTCACAGAAGTTTCAATAAATGTCTCTCCCTCCAAGAGAACTCGCTGGTGTCTCCTTGTCAAAAAGATCTCAATCCATTTTAAGAGGTTGCCATCAATTCCTACATGGTTGAGCTTCTAGAGGAGCCGCTTGTGGGGAATCTTATCAAAAGCCTCACTGAAGTCTAATATAATCAGGTCAGTCCTACCCTTGTTATCGAGTGACCTGGCTAGATCATCGATGAGTCCCGTTGGCCAGTTGGGTTTCACATGATCGACCCCATCTAAAGCCATGTTGGTGCTTTGCTAGTACCTTGTGGAAGTCAATATGGTCCATAATATGTCGGTGGATTATATGTTCGAGCATCTTGCATGGTATGGAGGTCAGTGAAACTGGGCGATAATTTGCAGAATTTATCCTATTTATAGGTGGATGAAAGTCATAGATCCAGTGGCAGGGGATGGGTGTTAATTCGGATCGACTGGACTTGTATTCACTGGGATTTAGAAGGATGAGAGGGAATCTTATAGAAATAAATAACATTCTTAAGGGATGGACAAGCCAGATGCAGGAAAAATGTTCTCAATGTTGGGGGAGTCCAGAACCAGGGGTCACAGTTTAAGAATAAGGGGTAGGCCATTTAAGACTGAGATGAGGAAAACCACCTTCACCCAGAGAGTTGTGAATCTGTGGAATTCTCTGCCACAGAAGGCAGTGGAGGCCAATTCACTTGATGTTTTCAAGAGAGAGTTAGATTTAGCTCTTAGGGCTAACGTAATCAAGGGATATGGAGAGAAAGCAGGAACAGGGTACTGATTTTGGATGATCAGCCATGATCATATTGAATGGCAGTGCTGGCCTGAAGGGCCGAATGGCCTACTCCTGCACCTATTTTCTATGTTAACTCCTTGGTGCAGGATCTTGGGGATGAATTTGAATGAGACTGTGGTGTTGAAAGTGGAGCTTTCCCTTCCCAATTTCCTAAGAGTAGGTCCAGCTTTGCCCTCTCCCTTGTAGAGCCATCTACATATTGCCTGAGCAATGTTTCCTGAACACATTTAACAAACTCCACCCCATCTATGACCTTGGCACTAAGACAGTCCCAGTCTATATTTGGAAAGTTAAAATCCCCTACAATGACAACCCAATAGTCTTGCAGCTGCCTGCAATCTCCCAACATATTTGTTCTGCTAATTTTAGATGACTATTTGGGGGCCTATAGTACACTCTCATCAAAGTAATCATCCCATTTTTATTTCACAGCTCCACCCATTTAGCTTCACTGGATGAACCATCAGTCATGCCATCTCGGACTAATGTCTTGACATTCTCCTTAATCATTAAAGCAACTCCCCCTCCTTTACTACCCCTACCTCTATTTAGGCTACAGCGTGTGTACCCTGGAACATTGAGCTGCCAGTCCTGTTCCTCTCATAACCAGGTTTCCATAAGTCACAAGTACCTATTCACGCCCTGGGTTCATGCACCTTATCCGTCAGGCTTTTTTTTAGTTTAGTTTTGAGATAGAGTGCCGGAAACAAACCCTTCAGCCCATCGGGTCCGCGCTGACCACCGATCCCCGTACTATCCTGCACACTCGGGACAATTTACAATTTTAACCAAAGGCAAATTAACCTACACACCTGTACGTCTTTGGAGTTTGGGAAGAAACCGGAGCACCCGGAGAAAACCCATGCGGTCACTGGGAGAATGTACAAACTCTGTACAAACATCACCCGTAGTCAAGATCAAACCAGGGTCTCTGGCATTGTAAGGCAGCAACTCTACTGCGGTGCCACCCCTCACAAGGCCCCAAGGCCCCTCGCATTGAAATATATCGAGCAGTTAGTGCAGATAAGCATCAAGGTCAGCATGAATTAGATGGGCGAGAGGGCTCATTTATGTGCTGTACAATTTTATGAATGTCTGATTCTATGTGGTGCACCTAATGACTTCTACATCCAATCCAGATCACCAAACACTTTCTCATTAAACGAGAAACCACGTTTGATGAGAGTCAACTGGAAAACCAGGATGTGACAATTAAATAGCATCAGGCTTTGGTTCTCAATCTTGCAAAACAAGATGAAGTGGTTTCTCAAGGAAGTTCCACCTTTCTCGCACCCAACGAGATGGTGCTGACTCACTGTTGAGAGCTGCTGACTACAGGAATGAAAACTGTGCCAATGTGAGCCTGCTGCTAATCAGGCATAGCCTTAGGATTATTGGGAACCCATGATCTGGCTCCTACGATGCGATACGATAGAACTTTATTTATCTCAGGAGGAAAATTGTTCCACCAACAGTCATAATCAACACAAAATCCATGAAACATGAAATATATTCCTCTTACCCTTAACAACATGGCACTCATTATTCCACGATAGCGCGGAGATTAAAGGGATGCGTCACTATGCCTAAAATACAGTCTACACAAAACCTGTAACACAAGGTGTTGGAGTAACTCAGTGGGCCAGGCAGTATCTGTGGGGGGAATGGATAGGCGATGTTTCAGGTCAGGACCCTTCATCAGACTAGTAAGACTACACAGAGAGACTAGTTGAATGGGCAGATGTAATAGATCAGAATTTTATGCTGCAATTTGCAAGTGGGTACATTTTGATAGGATGAGTAAGGATAGACAATATGATATAAAACTATTTAAGAAGAAACTGCAGATGCTGGAAAATCGAAGGTAGACAAAAGTGCTGGAGAAACTCAGCGGGTGCAGCAGCATCTATGGAGGGAAGGAAATAGGCAACGTTTCGGGCCGAAACCCTTCTTCAGACTGATATAAAACTACTTTGAATTACTATCTACCTCTGATGTCCCTCGGACTATCCTTGACTGGACTTTACCTTGCACTAAATGTTATTCCCTTATCATGTATATATACATTGTAAATGGATTGACTGTAATCATGTATTGTCTTTCCGCTGACTGGTTTGCATGCAACAAAAGCTTTTCACTCGGTACACGTGACAGTAAACTAAACTGAAACTGAAACTGAACTGAAACAAAAGTCTGAACTGAAACAAAACTGAAACATCTCTCCTGAAACAAAAGTATCCGGTCTCTTTAATTCTCTGTCCAAATCTAAGATCTTACAGTTTCTGAAATCAACTGGCCACAATCTTCACCGATATAAGGTCATACGTTCATAAGTGATAGGAGCAGAATTAGGCCATTGAGCTATTCAAGCATGTCTGAACTATCTTATCCTTCTAATCCCATTCTCCGGCCTTTTCCCCATAACCCCTAACACCTGTACTAATTCTATCTATCTATCTCTGCTTTTAAAATAGCCATTGATGGACTCCACAGCCGTGTGTGTCAAAGAATTCCACAAAATTACCACCCTCTCATCTTCTTGCTCAGTCCATCATCGGCTCTGACCTTCCTTCCATCGAGGGGATTTATCGCAGTCGCTGCTTCAAAAAGGCTGGCAGTATCATCAAAGACCCACACCATCCTGGCCACACACTCATCTCCCTGCTACCTTCAGGTAGAAGGTACAGGAGCCTGAAGACTGCAACAACCAGGTTCAGGAATAGCTACTTCCCCTCAGCCATCAGGCTATTAAACCTGGCTCGGACAAAACTCTGATTATTAGCAACCACTTTCTGTTATTTGCACTACCAGTTTATTTATTCATGTGTGTATATATTTATATCATGGTATATGGACACATTTATCTGTTTGTAGTAAATGCCTACTATTTTCTGTGTGCTTAAGCAAAGCAAGAATTTCATTGTCCTATACAGGGACACATGATAATAAACTCACTTGAACTTGAACTTGAACTCTTCCTAAAGGACCGTTGTTTTATTCTGATGCTATAACCTCTAGTCCTAGACTTTCCCACTAGTGGAAACATCCTCTCTGCATCCACTATATCCAGGCCTTTTACTGGTCGGTAAAGCTTCCCCCTCATCCTTCTAAACTCCAGCGAGTACAAGCCCTGTGTCATCAAACACTCACCACATATTAACCCACTCATTCCTGGGATCATTCTTGTATATCTTCAACCATTTACTTCAACTGTTTACTATCTCCACCACATTCAAAGAAACATCTGTCATTTCAGGCCTCATGAAGAATAAAGTGACCAGTTTCAATGATTAGCTCAGATAATAAGGTTCTTTGCAAGATTGCCAATGCCCCATATCAGCGATATAGCCAGCAACCTAACATGGCCCCTTCACACTGATGCAATGATCTGTAGGCACATCAGGCAGGACATTTACTTTATTTGACGTCTGAGAAGATTTACCATGTCCACAAGGATTTTCATGAAACTCTACAGGATGCATCTCAGCCTGGTATGGCAATTGCTCCGTTCTTGACCACTTGAAATTGCTGATAGTGCCTAACACGACCCAATCCACGGTAGGTAGACACAAAATGCTGGAGTAACTCAGCGTGTGAGGCAGCATCCCTGGAGAGATGGAATGGGCATCTGAGATCAGTCTGAAGAAGGGTCTCGACACGAAACCTCACCCATTTCTTCTCTCCAGAGATGCTGCCTCACCCACTGAGTTACTTCATGCATTTGTGTCTGCCTATGATTCAAACCAGCATCTGCAGTTCTTTCTTACACACCAGTCCACAGTAGGCTTGGCTCTTGCCTTCATTCATTACATCTTCACAGTGCCTTCATCCAGAAGGCTGGCAGTATAATCAAAGATGTAGTCACCCTGGTCATTCCTCTTCTTCCCTTCTACCTTCTGGGAGTAGATGTGGCAAAAAAGTTGGTAAATCCATACATTAGAACAGCTTCTTCTCCACTCTTAGATAGACAGAAAAAGCTGGAGTAACTCAGCGGGTCAGGCAGCATCTCTGGAGAAAAGGAATAGGTGACGTTTCGGGTCGAGGCCCTTCTTCAGGCTGGAAATTCCAGAATTAATCACCTTTTTCCCTTATGTAGAAAGGAACTGCAGATGCTGGTTTATACCAAAGGTTGACACAAAGTTTTGGAGTAACTCAGCGGGTCAGGCAGTCCAGTCTGAAGAAGGGTCCCAACCTGAAACGTCAGCTATACTTTTTCTCCAGAGATGCTGGCAGATCCGCTGAGTTACTACAGCACTTTGTGTCTTCCTCTTTCCCTTGCCCTTCCCAGATTCGTGGCTGCCTACCCTCACTCATAATGGGCCTGTCCCACTTAGGCAGGAGGTCCTAATGGGTTGCCAGGAGGTCGAAGGTTCTCGTAGGCTGTAACCGGTGCTGACCGCTCAATTTCATTGGCTCATTGGGAAAATAAAGGTAAGCAGTAGTTTTCAGAACCAAGGGTAACCGACCGTTAAATGTCCGCCGAGCTTCTCAGCCGTGTATATCTGGCTTCTTAAAAGTTGTCTCCACTCCTTCTCCCCCCCCTCCCCCCCCCCCCCCTCTCCCCCTCCTCTACCCCCCCTCTCTCTCCCCACCCCCCTCTTTTAAAGGACTTACTGTACACTGTGCTTTAGCCGTCTTTTTACAGCGCCAACCTTCCTGTTCATTGCCGTGTGTGTCTGTTTCACCTTGGCTTTGCACCGTGTGAATTTTTTAGACTGTGCTCCCCCACTTGCCCTGTCCCCTGCCTGCATAACGGGCTGGTGAAAGAAGCGATGATAACTCTACCTCATTCAGTTATTTCATTTTTGACTTCAGTGTTTTGCTGCACTATTTCAGATTGCATTACAACCTTTGCACCATTCTGCTGTTTTGGCATTTGCCAATGTTTATTGTTGTATCTATCATTGTGTCTACAATATATGTTGTATCCACAATACACGATACTAAACTAAAATGATCATGTATAGTGTATACCTTGTGATGTTCAGTCAACAAGAAATTTCATTGCACCCTGGTGCATATAACAATACACTAGTCTAAATCTGTCTTCAGCTTCCTACATTGATCCACTAAAGGTCACCATAAACTTAAGAAACATCACTTCCTTCTCCATCTGATTATATAATGGCCTTTGGATTAAATAATGAACTTAACAGTTTCAAGTAACTACTCCCTTTTATATTTCTCAGTCTCCGAGTATGTGAAGAAGGGTCCCGACAAGTCACCTATCCATGTTGTCCAGGTCTGCTGCCAGACCCGCTGAATTATTCCAAATTTTTGTGTCCTTCCTTGGTAAACCAGCATCTGCAGTTATTTGTTCCTACATGTGTCCATACCATTCAATTTCACTTTTTTTTCTGTCGATGAGTTTTTAAAGTAAATGTTAAATTGATAACTTGGCTTACCAACATGCCTTGTCACACACTTTCCATAAGTTCTCTCCATCTTTCTTCTCTCTGAAACTTAACATGCTTGTTTTCTTACTTTTCCACCTCTGTCGAAGGGTCCATGAACTTGGGGCCCAAACCATTGGCTTTGTCTGTCGTTACTGCCTGACACTGTGTGCGCTTTGCTGCATAATGTTATGTTGTGGACTGCCATCATCTGCTGTTTTTTTTGCTCCAAATAATATAATGTTCCAAAGAGTGTGCGTGATGATGTGTTTAGTCCACGGATGATTAAAAGAGACAGGGTGAGTTGGAAAAATGGTTAAGAAAGTATATGGGGTCCTAGAGGAACAAAGTGCAAAACTGAGGCAATTGCAATGAAGATTTAGTTTGGTTTGTTGAGAGACACAGCGTAGGTTAATTGGCTTGGTACTAATGTAAAATGTTGTGCAGGACAATGCTAATGTGCAGGGATCGCTAGTCGGTGAGGACTTGGTGGGCCAAAGGGCCTGTTTCTGCACTGTATCTCTAAATTAAATTAAACTAAACTAAACAGACTCTTCGGCCCACCTAGCCCGTGTCAACCAGCAGGCCCTACTGAATATTAGCGACAATTTACAGAAGCCGATTAAGCTACACACCTGAACGTTTGTGGAATGTGAGAGGAAACCAGAGCACCCGCACCACACAGTCACAGGGAGAACAGACAAACTCCATTACAGTCTGCACCCGTATTAAGGATCGAATCTGGGACTCTGGTGCTGCGAGGCAGCAACTCTACTGTTCTGCCGTACCCTTTCATAAGGGTCGCTGTGCCACCCTTGTGGAACACATTTCCTGGTGCAATATTGTAATCAGCACTTTAAGATTCAGTGAAGCTCTTGGAAAAAGCGCAGGATAGATTTATTGGAAAGGATTTAGGACTTTGTGGACAAGTTGGAGAAGCTGGGATTGTTTCCGGAGAGGTTGCTCCTAAAGCAGAGAGAAGTTTCAGAGGAGAAGTGAAAATAGTTAGCGGGTTCCATAAAGATTGGGCAGAAACTGTTGCCATTAGGTGGAAGGGTTGCGAACTGGAAGATACAACTGGCAAACGAACATGAAGAAGAACAGTTGAATATCATGTGGCAGGGGAATGGAGATTGACCCAATCATAATTTTATTAATAACATTTGAATCAGCTTTCCAACGAAAAGGTTTGCGGGGTGAGAGAAAGATTTCATAGGAATCTGAGGTGTAATCTTTTCACTCAAAGGGTGGTGAGTGTATGGAACGAGCTGCCAGAGGAGGTAGTTGAGGCAGGGACTATAGCAACGTTTAAGAAACATTTAAACAGTTACATGGATAGGACAGGTTTAGAGGGATATGGGCCAAAAATTGCAGGCAGGTGGGATTAGTGTAGATGGGACCTGTTGGTCAGTGTGGGCAAGTTGGGCCGAATGGCCTGTTTCCACACTGTAAAACTCGATGACAATGATTCCTGTCCAGATCTGGTGTAATGGTCCACACCGCCCAGTCCTGGTGCATACTCCACACAGTTCAGACCTGGTGCAGGGTCTACACTATTCAAACCTGGTGCATAATCCACATGGTCCAGACTTGGTACATGGTCCATACTGTCACAGTCCACAGTCCTAGAACGTGGTTCACACTGTCCAGATCTAGTACATAGTCCATTGTTTAGAGGGATATGGGCCAAATGCAGGCAGATGGGACTAGTGTAGATGGGACATGTTGGCCGGTGTGTGCAAGTTGGGCAGAGGGGCCTGTTTTCACGCCGTATCATTCTATGACTATATGACTCTGGCTACAGGTCAAGGGCAGGGAAGTAGAACTAGTTGCATTGGTCTGATAGAAAGCTAATACAAAATCGAAGGGTCGAATGGCTTCCTGCTGTTCTGTTGCCGTTTTACGATACCTCGGTGAGATTTGTCCTCACAATGTTTTCCCTGTTGATTAATATCTATAGGTACATTTAAATCCATGGTTATACTTGCAGTCTATTAAATCACACGTTTACATTATTTTCTAAATCCTGTAAAAGCACCTAAGGCAGAAGAAGTCCAAACTTTGCTGCCGAATAAATAACTTGTTTTTTACTCTCTCTCTCTCCCCCACACCTGCGGCATTAGTTCTGCAAATTCTTACCAGAGCCAAGAAAAATATTTTGTAAGGAAACAAGAATCACAATTGCACTGTAATCTAACTGAAATCAAACATCTTTCATCGGACTGCCTCACAGCATGGTTTGGGAACAGCTCCACCCAAGACCGCTAGAAATTGCATAGTGTTGTGGATGCAGCCCAGACCATCAAACAAACCGATCTCCCTTCCCTTGACTCCATTTATACCTCACGCTGCCTCGGCAAGGCCAGCAGCATAATCAAGGACGAGTCGCACCCTGGCCACTCCCTCTTCTCCTCTCTCGCATCAGGCAAGTGGTATAGAAGTGTGAAAACGCGTCAGGGACAGTTTCTTCCCAGCAACTGAACCATCCTACCAATAACTAGAGAGCAGTCTTAAGCTACCATCTACCTCATTGGAGACCCTTGGACTATCTCTGATTGGGCTTTACTGGATTTTATCTTGTACTAAACGTTATTCCCTTTATCATGTATACTGTGGATGGCTCAATTGTAATCATGTATTGTCTTTCCTCTGAAGATAGACACAAAATGCTGGAGTAAGCAAAATGCTCAACGGGACAGGCAGCATCTCTGAAAAGAAGGCACAGCTGACATCTCGGGTCGAGACCCTTCTTCAGACTAGTCAGGGGAAAGGGAAACAGGAGATATAGATAGTGATGTAAAGAGATATAGAACAAATGAATGAAAGATATGTAAAAAAGCAATAATGATAAAGGAAAGGCCATTGTGAGCTGTTTTTGCGAGGTGAGAATGGGAACCTGGTGTGACGGGTGGGGGAGGGATGGATAGAGGGGGAGTGCAGGGGTTACATGAAGTTAGAGAAATTAATATTCATACCGCTGGGGTGTAAGTTGCCCAAGCGAAATATGAGACGCTGTTCCTCCAATTTGCGATTAGCCTCACTCTGACAATGGAGGAGGCCGAAGACAGAAAGGTCAATGTGGGAATGGGAAGGAGAATGAAAGTGCCGACTGGTTCACACGCAACAAAAGCTTTTCACTATGTAGTTGTTGTTGTTGTTGTTGTATTCAATTTATTGTCATTATCTCATAAGAGACAACGGAATGGATTTTCCTTACAGTCAAGTAACATAAAAATAAAGAATAAATAAATAAATAATGTTTTAAAAAAAGCACGAACACAGAAGTCCACGACACAACATAACCAACCCCACAGCGGCACTAAAGTAATGGAAGGTACCATAATCCAGCCAGCCTCCCCGCCAATCTTCTATACCTTGGCATAGGTCAAAATAAACTGAACTCAAACTCAAACATCCTCCGTATGCTCAGTAAATTCAACGTTTTAGCAGGTTGCTTTGAGGTTTTATATGCTGTCTTTGATTTTCGCCCCACTCCAACACACGCTGAGGTCTTTCTCTGACTAGTTCTGTGTTGCCATACTGCTAATTAGATGTACAATTACTGGACCATTAACAACACATAAATGTCTGCAATTTCAAACTTCTGCAGACTTCAAGGCAACACTTAGAACACTGAGAAACCCCTGGTGGCCTTGAGAGAAACAAAGCCAGATGCAATATTTTTGATTAGTTTGATAGCCAAGAGTGCCACTTTCCAATATTAAACACAAGTTGAAATATATTTCCAAGATTCAACTTTGTATTCTGCTGGAGTAGTTTAGCTTGGTCTGGAGATACACTGCGGAAACAGGCCCTTCAGCCTACCAAGTCCGCGCCAATCAGTGATCCCTGCACATTACCACCATCCTACCACAGAATGTAGTTGAGGCCAGTTCATTGGCTATATTTAAGAGGGAGTTAGATGTGGCCCTTGTGGCTAAAGGGATCAGGGGGTATGGAGAGAAGGCAGGTACAGGACACTGAGTTGGATGATCAGCCATGATCATATTGAATGGCGGTGCAGGCTCAAAGGGCCGAATGGCCTACTCCTGCTAGTTTCTATGCTTCTATACACAAACACTAGGGACAATTTACATTTATACCAAGCCAATGAACCTACAGATCTTTGGAGTGTGGGAGGAAAACGAAGATCTCAGAGCAGGTCATGGGATCAAACAAACTCCGTACAGAGAGCACCCGTAGTCAGGATCGAATCCGGGTTGAGATTATTGTCACGTGTAACTGTACCACAATTAACCTACAAGCCTGCATGTCTTTGGAGTGTGGGGGGGAAACCAAAGCTCTCGGAGAAACCCACGCGGTCACGGGGAGAACGTACAAACTCCATACGGACAGCACCTGTAGTCAGTATCGACCCCGGTCGCCTGGCACTGTGAGCACTGTAAGGCAGCAACTCTACCACTGCGCCACCGTGCGACAGGTAATTCCGATTGATAGAGCAGTTATGCCACACGCAGACTTCGAATAAGGGTGTTTTTTTCTAATCCAGCAATAAGGAAGTATTGCACACATGAATTTAGATCATATTTATCATATATATGAAAATACTATATCCTCAGGCCACATGAATTATTGACAGAAATATGAATAGATTACGCTTACTGAAAACATAATGCGCAGTTTTGTGTCTCAAAATTCTGATGGACTTAATTATGACAATGTACAAAATTATGAGAGGAATAGATCGGGTAGATGCTCCGAGTCTTTTGCACAGAGAAGGGGAATCAAGACAAAGGACAAAGGACATTTATTGTCACATACACCAATTGGTGCAGTGAAATTTGAGTTACCATGTAGCACTCAAATAAGATAAACACAACACTATAAAATTTAACATCAAACATAAAACATCCCCCCACATCGGAATCAACGTTTCCCACTGTGAGGGAAGGCAATAAAAGTTCAGTATCTTCCTCATGTTCACCCGTGGTCAGGGCCTATTGAGCCCTCCGCAGTCGCCGCAACGGCGGCCCGATGTTTCAGGCACTCTCGCCGGAATGATGAAACTCTAACGTCAGAACGGAAGAACACTCTCAGCGGCTTGGAGTTTCAGAATTGGCCGCTTCCTACCAGAGACCACGGCTTCCGAAGTCTACAGGCCGAGCTGGGCGGAGCTCCAACACTGGCAATCCTCGGCGAAAGATCAGAATCAAGTACCAGAGGAGGTACACAAAATTGCTGGGGAAACTCAGCGGGTGCAGCAGCATCTATGGAGCGAAGGAAATAGGCGACGTTTCGGGCCGAAACCCTTCTTCAGACTGATGGGGGGTGGGGGAAAGAAAGAAGGAAAAGGGGAGGAGGAGGAGGGGCCCGAGGGCGGGCGGATGGGAGGGTGGGAGGAGACAGCTAGAGGGTTAAGGAAGGGGAGGAGACAGCACGGGCTAGCCAAATTGGGAGAATTCAATGTTAATGCCATAAGGACGCAAGGACCCCAGACGGAATATGAGGTGCTGTTCCTCCAATTTCCGCTGTTGCTCACTCTGGCAATGGAGGAGACCCAGGACAGAGAGGTCGGATTGGGATGGGAGGGGGAGTTGAAGTGCTGAGCCACCGGGAGGTCAGGTAGGTTATTGCGGACTGAGCGGAGGTGTTCGGCGAAACGATCGCCCAACCTACGCTTGGTCTCACCGATGTAAATCAGCTGACATCTAGAGCAGCGGATGCAGTAGATGAGGTTGGAGGAGATACAGGTGAACCTTTGTCGCACCTGGAACGACTGCTTGGGACCTTGAATGGAGTCGAGGGGGGAGGTGAAGGGACAGGTGTTGCATTTCTTGCGGTTGCAACGGAAAGTGCCCGGGGAGGGGGTGGTGCGGGAGGGAAGGGAAGAATTGACGAGGGAGTTGCGGAGGGAGCGGTCTTTGCGGAAGGCAGACATGGGGAGAGATGGGAAGATGTGGCGAGTGGTGGGGTCACGTTGGAGGTGGCGGAAATGGCGGAGGATTATGTGTTGTATTTGCCGGCTGGTGGGGTGAAAGGTGAGGACCAGAGGGACTCTGCCCTTGTTGCGTGTGCGGGGATGGGGAGAGAGAGCAGTGTTACGGGGTATGGGTGAGACCCTGGTGTGAGCCTCATCTATGGTGGCGGAGGGGAATCCCCGTTCCCTGAAGAATGAGGACATTTCCGATGCCCTGGTATGAAATGTCTCATCCTGGGAACAGATGCGGCGTAGGCGGAGGAATTGGGAGTAGGGGATGGAGTCTTTACAGGGGGCAGGGTGGGAAGACGTGTAGTCCAGATAGCCATGTGAGTCAGTGGGTTTGTAATGTATGTCGGTCAGGAGTCTGTCCCCTGCAATGGAGATGGTGAGGTCAAGGAATGGTAGGGAAGTGTCGGAAATCGTCCAGGTGTATTGGAGTGCCGGATGGAAGTTGGTGGTGAAGTGGATGAAGTCAGTCAGTTGTGTGTGGGTGCAGGAGGTGGCACCAAAGCAGTCGTCAATGTAGCGGAGGTAGAGGTAGAGGACATAGGTTTAAGCTGCCAGAGAATGTAATTGAGGCAGGTGCTATAACAACATTTAAGAAACATTTAGACAGGTACATGGATGGGACAGGTTTGGAGGGATATGGGCCTAAAGCAGGCAGGTGGGACGTGTAGATGGGCATGTTGGCCGATGTGTGCAAGTTGGGCTGAAGGGGCTGTTTCCACACTGTATGAGTATATGAAACTAATTGGAATCACTAAATGGGTATAGCAATGGAACACCAGTGACCACTCTTGTTATTAGGTGGGTGACGGGATTATAAGGTCAGTAATAATTGGATATTAAGGGGATTAAGAGAAGGCGAATTGTGGATTGGCTAAGAGGTAGCAGATGATTGAAACGGAGACCAGAGGCTCAGAACAAAGACTGGGGGATGGGCACCAAGGGCAAATTATATGCCTACCTGTCAGGTAAACTGAAGAAGAGTCCCAACTTGGAATGTCACCTATCAATGATTTCCAAAGAAATCCCTGACCTGCTAATTTACTCCAGCACTTTGTCTTATTTTGTAAACCAGCATCTGTAGTTCCTATTTCTGCAGTCAGCCCAGACGAAGTGGGACCGAAAGGTGAAAGGCTTGTACAGAGGGACTATGGAGAAGATGTTTCCACTGGTGGGAGAGTCTAGGACCAGAGATCATAGCCTCCGAATAAAAGGGCGTATCTTTAGAAAGGAGATGAGGAGGAATTTATTTTGTCATAGGCCTAATGTGGATTTCCTTCAGTTCCTCCATCACCCCAGATCCTCTGGCCACTAGTACATCAGGAAGATTGTTTGTGTCCTCCTTAGTGAAGACAGATCCAAAGTACCTGATCAACTCATCTGCCATTTCCTTCCCCATAATAAATTCACCTTTTTCAGTCTTCAAGGGTCCAACTTTAGTCTTAACTATTTTTTTCTTCTTCACGTACCTAAAGAAGCTTTTACTATCCTCCTTTATATTCTTGGCTAGCTTACCTTCGTACCTCATCTTTTCTCCCTGTATTGCCTTTTTAGTTATCTTCTGTTGTTCTTTAAACATTACCCAATCCTCTTGCTTCGCACTCATCTTTGCTACGCTGTACTTCTTCTCTTTTATTTTTATACTGTCCCTGACGTCCCTTGTCAGCCATGGTCGCCCCTTACTCCCCTTGGAATCTTTCTTCCTCTTTGGAATGAACTGATCCTGCACCTTCTGTATTATTCCCAGAAATACTTGCCATTGTTGTTCCACTGTCATCCTTGCTAGGGTATCTTTCCAGTCAACTTTGGCCAGCTCCTCCCTCATGGCTCCATAATCCCCTTTATTCAACTGTAACACTGACACCTCCGATTTACCCTTCTCCCTCTCCAATTGTAGATTAAACCTGACCAATTTGTCCATCTCTACAGGAGCTTGAAATCTGGAATATCCAGGTTCAGGAACAGCTACTTCCCCACAGCCATCAGGCTATTAAATACAACATCAAACAAGCTCTGAACAATAACAGTCTATTATTACTATTGCACTTAATCTGTTTATTTATTGTGTGTGTATATGGTCTATGGTATATAGACACATTTAACTTTTATCTCCTGTTCTGTATTATCTCCTGTCCTGCTGAGAGAATGGAGCACCTGGGCTTGTACACTCTGGAGTTTAAAAGGATGAGAGGATATCTCATTGAAACATATAAGATTGTTAAGGGTTTGGACACGCTAGAGGCAGGAAACGTGTTCCCGATGTTGGGGGAGTCAAGAACCAGGGGCCACGGTTTAAGAATAAGGAGTAAGCCATTTAGAACGGAGATGAGGAAACACTTTTTCTCACAGAGAGTGGTGAGTCTGTGGAATTCTCTGCCTCAGAGGGCGGTGGAGGCAGGTTCTCTGGATGCTTTCAAGAGAGAGCTAGATAGGGCTCTTAAAAATAGCGGAGTCAGGGGATATGGGGAGAAGGCAGGAACGGGGTACTGCTTGGGGATGATCAGCCATGATCACATTGAATGGCGGTGCTGGCTAGAAGGGTCGAATGGCCTAGTCCTGCACCTATTGTCTATTGTCTATTGGATTACGTTTACATATTCTGTTGTGCTGCATGAAGCAAGAATTTAAGTGTCCTATTTGGGACACATGACAATAAAACTTTCTTGACTCTCTATCTCTCCCTTAAAAATATCCACTGACTTGGCCTCCACAGCCCTCTGTGCAATGAGTTCCACAGATTAACCATCCTCTGACTAATCGGGTGGTCAGAGGTTGGTTAATCTGGTCGGTATGGTCTCGGTGGGCCGAAGGGCCTGTTACCACAATGTATCTCTAATGTAAAGTAGATATTTGGCATCTTTGTTAATCTTAATTATCAGCTGTCCAGGTGT
Organism: Amblyraja radiata; assembly: GCF_010909765.2. Classification (NCBI taxonomy): domain Eukaryota; kingdom Metazoa; phylum Chordata; class Chondrichthyes; order Rajiformes; family Rajidae; genus Amblyraja; species Amblyraja radiata. The sequence continues at coordinate 26,691,178 of NC_045960.1, read as the reverse complement.
TCAGCATCATCGAAGGATTTGTGTTTGGTAACATTTGAGGATGACTGCAATGAGAAACCAATTAACAAAGCTTATTCCCACTGAATATTATTCCAACTTTACGACATCATTATTCGCTTTAATGCTAATAAACCCCATAACAATCAGGCATTGATTGCTATTTTCTCTAATCTCCATTAACAAAGCAGCTTGATAGGCTTCAAACAGATTAGCCAACAAACTAGCAAAAGTGCACCTGCTATTGATATTATTCTAGACTCTTCAAAATGAACAATGGACCATCTACGAGCAATTATTGCATTCTTTTCCTTTTCGAATGAAAGCCAAACATTATTACATGCAAAACTCCTTTTCAAAGCAGTCAAAGGAAAGATTTGTATTATTGAAGCCACCTACAACCAATTCCATGACTAATTCCCTTTCTTCTGTCATGGTAAGGATTAACAGACCGGAAAACAAAAGAAGGGATATTGATTTGTATAATTTGTTCCTGCATATATCTTGCAGCAGCGAGCTCAGCTCAGCTGATGAAGAAACGTTGTTGTTGTGGAATTTCCGGAGGTTGGTGCAAGACTGGGATCACAGGCCGAAACAAAACAAAACATGGCTGAAATAATAGCCCAGGTCGATGGATTGGGTTTAGGTTTAGTTTTAATTTTAGTTTTAGGCTTATTATTATTATTGCCACATGTACCGAGGTAAAAGTTTGGTTTTGCCTGCAATACAAATCGATCAGAAATACCATGCATAGATACAATCAAGTCAAACTCAAGTACACCAGATAGAGCAAAATGGAAGATACAGAGTGCAGAATGTATAAGAAAGAACTGCAGATGCTGGTAAAATCGAAGGTAGACACAAAGTGCTGGAGAAACTCAGCTGGTGAGGCAGCATCTGTGGAAAGAAGGAACTTTTTTACACAAAGGGTGGTGGGCATATGGAACAAGGAGGTAGTTGAGGCAGGTACTATCGCAACGTTTAAGAAACATTTGGACAGGGTACATGGATAGGACAGACACAAAATGCTGGAGTAACTCAACGGGTGAGACAGCACTATGGAGAGAAGGAATTGGCGACGTTTCGGGTTGAGACCCGATATGTCGCCAATTCCTTCTCTCCATAGATGCTACCTCAACCGCTGAGCTTTTCCAGCATTTTTTGTCTACCTTTGAGTGCAGAATGTAGTTGGCAGAAGGACCTTTTTCCATCTTATAGGACTATGACTTTAAGAGACTTAACTTTTGACTACGGTTAATAATCTTGAAAGGGGGACATCTCTCTTGATTATCATTTATTTTGAATTTGGGAGGTCCGTATAGTAGACCTTCCCGAATGGAGATTGCTCAGTTTGATTTCTCAACTCTGTCCAAAATTATCAATAACAACTTCTAAACCATAGCAGACAAACCCTTCAACTTAAATAATAGAGCGATACAGTGTGGAAACTGGCCCCTCAGCCCAACCTGCCCACACTGACCAGCGTGTCCCTTCTACACAAGTCCCACTGCCTGCGTTTGGGCCGTTTGGCTAAACCTGTACTCTCCATGTGTAGGAAAGAACTGCAGATGTTGGTTTACACTGAAGACAGACACAAAATACTGGAGTAACTCAACGGGTCAGGCAGCATCTCTGGAGGACAGGCAGCATCTCTGGAGAAACGTTCTGACCCAAAAAGTCCACCTATTCCTTTTCTCCAAGGATGAAGCCTGACAGGCTGAGTTACTCTACCATTTTGTGTCTGTCCTATCCATGTACCCTGTCCAAATGTTTCTTAAACGTTTCGAGAGCACCTGCCTCAACCACCTTCTCTGGCAGCTCGTTCCATATGCTCCATAAGTTACCGCTCAGGTTCCTATTACATTTTTCCACCCCCTCACCTTAAACCTATATCCTCTGGATCTGGATTCCCCTACTCTGGGCAAGAGGCTCTGGGCATCTACCCGATCTATTCCATTCATGCTTTTTGTACACAAAATGATGCAAGTACTTGGGGATTGGCACTGATGTTTGCTTGAGCCTCTGCAACACCAGGTGGGAGTGGAAGGCAACTGATGTGTACTGTTAAGATAAACAGGATGATCTGGTTTAATGGGTTCAATATCTGCAGTGACGCAAGGACTTGCTACAGTTGTCAAGTGTCACATCCAGTAACCTAAATCCACACCGAGTATTTGGGAGATAAATCAAACCTAGACAACGGTTTTATTAAAAGTCAGACCGTTGAATCAATGTCAAGCTAATTACAGAATGCTCATGTTTACACAGTTGCTCAATTACTCACCACAAATCAAATTCACCTCGATTATGCTTCTTGGTAAAATTGAGCATTGCAAATATTATTTTTAGTCCTGTTTAAATCTTTTGGTAAGCAAAAAAAAGTTTTAAAATATTTTTATTTCTCAACATGTAAGTGTTCTTTTAGTTTAGTTTTGTTTAGTGAAAAGCTTTTGTTGCCTGCTAGACAGTCAGTGGAAAGACAATACATGATTACAATCCAGCCATCCAGCGTACAGTAAAGAGAAAATCATCCAATCTTTCCAGAGTGTTTTTGGGGTTGTTCATTCGTCGTTTTGAAAGGGCTTGCCTCATTTTGATTGAACCAAAACCAATAATTCTGGCAGAAAGTTAAAAGGCAATTTATACTGCAGATTATCTTCTTGATATACGATGGAAAATTATACGTACATTCAGAGAACACAGCTTGGACATGGTGCATCTTTATCAGTATGTCTGGGCGCAGCTTGGACATTAACAGAATACATCCACTGCTTTTATTTGATCTGCTGGTTAAAAAAAAATCCTGCAAAGTTTTTCTCCGCACTGCAGTTTAGTTGCTAGGAAAATTGAAAACACTTATGCCAGATTCAAGGGCTTTAATATGATGATTTAAAGATTATCTCTCATCACTGACCTACTTAATGTACATAATATGAGTTTACTTGTTGTCTAGTTCACTAACAATTGTCCCTTTTATCTTATACTGAAAATATATACTAACTGTACATGGGATATTTCATTTTGCTGTAGGGACCCACATTTAAATAAAGTGAATAAAGTTATTTATCTTTAAGTCCAGTACCTTTAACCCAGATCAGTCATAAAGTATTAGGGTAAGGATCAGTAAAGTACTGAGAATAATCTCATTAATATGAGGCTGCAGTCAATTACAGGAGTTTATTTTTGTGACAGTAACTCCACTCAGTAATTGCAGCTCTCTAGGGGAACAGATTGCTCCTAGTGGAAAGAATACAATGATTTACAATATTTGTGATTACTGCTGGTAGAGTAGCTGCCTCACAGCGCCAGAGACCCGGGTTCGATCCTGATTTCGGGTGCCAAAATTTTAACTCCCTTTAACTGAGTGGGTTTCCTCCGGGTGCTCCCATTTCCTCCCACGTCCCAAAGGTGTGCAGGTTTGTAGGTTAAAGTCACACTCATACAGTGCGGAAACAGGTCCTTTGGCCCAACTTGCCCACTCCCACCAACATGCCCAATCTACACTAGTCCCACCTGCCCGTGTTTGGCCCATATTCCTCTAAACCTGTCCTACCCATGTACCTGTCTAAATGCTTCTTAAACGTTGCGATAGTACCTCCTCTGGCAGCTTGTTCCAGCAGAGGTCAATTGGCCTCTGTAAATTGCCCCTATCATGTAGGGAATGCATGCAAAAGTGGGATAACATTGAACTAGTGTGAACGGGTGATCAACGGCTGGCGTGGACTCAGTGGGCCAAAGTTTCCACACTGTGTCTCCAAACTAAGCTAAACTAAATTAAACTAAACTAAACAGTTGTGGAATGAGAAATGGCAACATTTTGTACCCAACATAATTTCACCAACAGCAAATTATAAAGGCTGGTTCATTTTGATGATGTTAGTTGAGGATAAAAAATGGTTGAAATGTTTTGGTATTGATTTCGTAACTCATTGGGATGTCAGGACTGTCTTATGAAGAAAGACTGGATAGACTTGGTTTATACTCTCTAAAATTTAGGAGATTGAGAGGGGATCTTACAGAAACTTACAAAATTCTTAAGGGGTTGGACAGGCTAGATGCAGGAAGATTGCTCCCGATGTTGGGGAAGTCCAGGACAAGGGGTCACAGCTTAAGGATAAGGGGGAAATCCTTTAAAACCGAGATGAGAAGAACTTTTTTCACACAGAGAGTGGTGAATCTCTGGAACTCTCTGCCACAGAGGGTAGTCGAGGCCAGTTCATTGGCTATATTTAAGAGGGAGTTAGATGTGGCCCTTGTGGCTAAGGGGATCAGAGGGTATGGAGAGAAGGCAGGTACGGGATACTGAGTTGGATGATCAGCCATGATCATATTGAATGGCGGTGCAGGCTCGAAGGGCCGAATGACCTACTCCTGCACCTAATTTCTATGTTTCTATGTTTCTATCTGAAGGACAACATCCCTGAGAGAACTGCATTCCTATCAGTGCAGCACTGAAGGTTGATTTTAAATTAATTACACATAGCCATCATGCCACTTAAATTAATACAGGAAGTGTGACCATTACCAAAGGAGCAAGCTGACGCCTTTAGGGTTGCTGCATGGATGAAGAGAATAGATTGCTTTTGGAAAAAAACAGCATAATTTAATATCCAGTACATGACTCACTGCTTGGTCTATGAATCAAACATGCATGCTCTTAATCATCTTCTCTAAAATGAGACGCATTAAGCTTGTTTAAAGTGAACTCGGGAACAGGGTTAAATGAAGAAAGAAGACAAAATACATCAAAAATACATTTTTAACTTATCCGCAAACCAATAATGTGTAGCTATTTCATCTTTTATAATTGACTCCAGCATCTTCCCCACCACCGATGTCAGGCTAACTGGTCTATAATTCCCTGTTTTCTCTCTCCCGCCTTTCTTAAAAAGTGGGATAACATTCGCTACCCTCCAATCCACAGGAACTGATCCTGAATCTATAGAACATTGGAAAATGAACACCAATGCGTCCACAATTTCTAGAGCCACTTTCTTAAGTACCCTGGGATGCAGACCATCAGGCCCTGGGGATTTATCAGCCTTCTGTCCCATCAGTCTACCCAACATCATTTCCTGCCTAATGTGGATTTCTTTCAGTTGTGGTGTGAAAAAAACAAATCAAAGCTGGCACCGATGATCAAGGAAAGAGTTCAAGAGATAATTTAAAAGAAAGTGAAGGAATTGACTGGAATATTAAAGGAAACTGAGATCAGTCAAAAATAAATAGTCTGCTTTATGCTCCACAATTCTTAGAAGAGGTTTAAATATACATACAAACATCCATGGGCGGAAATTCCAGGGGGGACACGTCCCCTCCATGTTTTGAGAGGTGGGGGACAATCCCCCCCATGTTTTGTAATCCAGATTTTTAAATTTGGTGAAAAAAAATCTATTAAAAATCTCCGCTTTCTGCGAGACAGTGGGGGTGGGACTGATGATCGAGCGTGGCCGATTGGACGCGAGAGACATCGGTCAGCAGGCAGTGGGGGGAGGGAGGGGGACACACGATGATTCTGTGCGATGATTGGAGGAGGGAGGGAGGTGTCGGTCAGCGGCAGAAGTAGGGGTGTGGGACTGAGGATAGAGCGCGGTGATTGGAGGAGGGAGACGTCCTGGTGGAGCAAAGATCATAGAGCGGAGTTTGAATCGGCCCGTTTGCGGGGCCTTTAATCGCCTGGCGCGACTTAAAATCGGCCGCGGGGTCTTCCATATTGCTGCGTCGAGGCGATCGAGGCTCCCGATGTTGAAGCCCCCGCCGGGCAATGAAAGGCCTCGCAGCAGTCAATGTTCATACCGCTGTAATACGTTAGGCGCTTTCTCTCCTTCCGCCTCGAATCTGCTCTGCTATTCAGCTCTGTTCCCCACTACCCCAGGCCTTTAACTCTTCATTCCCCAACGAAACAAAACTACTTCATCTCAATGACTCCTCACCCACAGCTCCCTCGAGGGAAGAGTTCCAAAAGGTTCAAGGCCCTCAGAGAGAGGAATTCTTCACCTCAGCGTTAGGCAACTGAGCTCTATTCCTGAGATCGCACCCCAGTCCTACCCACCCGCAGTTGTACGTGAAATTTGTCAAACTAAAGTTGCCTCCTCTGCGTTTATGGAACGGCTTGTTGTGATAAAATTAATTGGGTTGAGTTCAAAGGCAAACACTTTGAAGCATTAAGAACAGCATCTTGCAACTTTCACTGATGTAAGTACGCCATATTGAGTTAGTGCCTTCAAAGAAAGAATATCCCAATGAGCTACTCAAAGAAGACACTCAAATCCCAATGAGTTAATCGTCGACAATATTAATGAAAAGCCAAGTTCAAGATAATGATATGAAGAGGATTTGGTGAATTTGGGAGGCTTTGGACAAGGTCTTAAAGGAAAAAGAAGTGTTTTTGTAGCAGAAACAAGGTGGGATGGAGGGATGTCAGCACTTGACCCGCTGAGTTCCTCCAGCATGTTGCGTCTATCTTCGGTGTAAACCAGCCTCCGCGGTTCCTTCTTACAGATTTTTAACATAGCCGCCGATTTCATGCCTTCGGCTCTTTAAATTCCTTACTCATTTAATTATTTAAATTATTTAAATTATTTAAATTCCCCAGCTACCATAGTGAGATTCAACGTCTCCGGAACAATGGTCCAGAACTCCAACTTCACATGCACCATATTAACTGCCACGCTACCACACAAACAGTTACCCAGAGGTATTGTCCTCTGCATGTCAATTGCAGAGTTTGGTGAAGCTGTCCAAGTACAATTCTTTGGATATGGTTGATATTCACTCACATGTTCCTACTGGTTTCAAAGTTAAATCCACACCTTTGAAATAATGGACAAAATCATTTACACAACTGAAATATTTATCTGCACTTCTATAGCTCATTTCAATAGGTAATAGACAATAGACATTAGGTGCACGATGAGGCAATTTGGCCCTAGGGTGGCACAGTGGTGCAAGGATAGATTTGCTGTCTTACAGCGCCAGACATCCAGGTTCAATCTTGACCTCGGTTGCTGCCTGTACTGAGTTTGAACATTCTCCCTGTGACCGCTTGAATTTTCTTCAGGTGCCCTGGTTTCCTCCCACACTTCAAAGATGTACAGGTTTGTAGGTTAATTGGCTTTGATCGCTGGCCGGCGTGGTCTCTGTAGACCGAAGGGCCTGTTTCTGCTCTGCAGTCTCTAAAGTCTAAAGTCTGTATTTTTTAGATTTATGTCATAAGGTCATAAGTGACAGGAGAAGAATATGGCCATTCGTCCCATCAAGTCTACTCCGCCATTCAATCATGGCGGATCTATCTCTCCCTCCTAACCCCATTCTCCTGCCTTCTTCCCATAACCCCTGACACCCGTACTAATCAGGAACCTATCAATCTCTGCTTTAAAAATATCCATTGACCTGGCTGTCAAAGAATTCCACAGATTCACCACACTCTGACGAATGAAATTCCTCCTCATCCCCTTTCTAAGATACGTCCTTTTATTCTGAGGCTATGACCTCCGAGACTCTCCCACTGGTGGAAACATCTCATCTCATCTCCTTCCTAAATGAACGTCCTTTAGGTCTGAGGCTATGACCTCTGGTCCTAGACTCTCCCTATAGTGGAAACATCCTCCCCACATGCACTCAAGCCTTTCACTATTCGGTACGTTTAAATGAGGTCCCCCCTCAATCTTCTAAACTCCAGCGAGTACAGGCCCAGTGCCGTCAACCGCTTATCATAAGTTAACCCACTCATTCCTGGGATCATTCTTGTAAACCTCCTCTGGACCATTTCCAGGGCCCACACATCCTACCTCAGATGCCCTAAATTGCTCGCAATACTCCAAATACGGCCTGACCAGCACCTTATAGAGAGAGCTTCAGCATCATATCCTTGTCCATTAGTAGTACTGGTGGCAAGTTTGGAAATATGTTTTCACCCAACGAATGGTGGGGGTCAAAAACTCCTGCCCTGAAACCCTTACATTACAAGAGTACCTGGATGAGTCCATGCAGAACAATGACCTACAAGGCTGTGAACTAAGAGCTGGGAAACAGTCATATTTTGGCCAACATTGAAGGAGGAACTGAGTGTCCACCTTGTTATGCAGTAATTTTCAAATATTCCTTTGTTATAGTGTAAGTTTATAAGTTCTAGGAACAGTATCAGGCTATTCGGCCCATCAAAGAAACAATTAGCCAGGTACATGGATAGGACAGGATAAGAGGGGTAAGGGGCAAATGCAGGTAGGTGGGACTAGTGTAGATGGGCCATCATGGTTGGTATGGGAAGTTGGGCCGAAGGGCCTGTTTCTACACTGTATGACTGTAACTCTATGATTCTGTGACTATTTACTCCAGATTTACAATAATTGGCTGATATTCTGCATGAAAAAAACATGGCTTAAATGCTATGATGCATATTTCAAGATGAACTAAATGAAACAAGATTGAATTTGCTGAATATCTGTCCTGAAATGCTCTTGTTAGCTACATACAAAGCTCAACCTCAACCCACCAATACCTCTCTTCAGGACAATACTCTTTTAATTTTCACTAATTTATTCCGTGGTTTTCTAGTTTAAACCAATGCAAACATACTCCACCACAGGACGAGTTCCATCATGCAAAAACTACACTTCCATATGGCAATTATTGTTGTGTGTTTATGCTGAAAATGTCATTTGTAAATAATTATAATTAAATAACACCATCAAAACTAAAATCCAAAATGACACAACAACCACAATAAACAAATTGTGATTTCAGTGCAAATTTTCATATTGCAACAAGATATTAATTTTCTAACTGAGGAAAAAAAAACAATCACCATCTGCTTACAGAATTTATGGCAGATTCCCATGTGAATCATACACCCAGCAATATTTTTATGCAATTTACAAATGGCATACACTGGTGTGACAAACGCACTAATTGATACAATATTATGACAGATTATGCATTGATCAACATTTAACTACAGATCTATAAATTACTCGAAAAGACCATGGTAACTCTACAGCTGCATTAAATGCAGCCAAAATCGTCCCCTAACATGCAGTATATAATGCAGTCTATTGCAACCCGCATGCAGACATTCAATGTGTAAGAAGGAACTGCAGATGCAGGTTTAAACTGAAGATAGACACAAAAAGCATCTCTGGAGATGCTGCCTGTCCCGCTGAATTACTCCAGCTTTTCGTTTCTAACTTCAGAGACATTCGATGCTGATCATCTGCAAATATCCAACTAACATCAGGATATATCCCACCAGTTGCTCCCTTCTCACAATTTTGCAGTTCACAAGTTATAGCAGTAGAATTAGGCCATTCGGCCTGTCGAGTCTACAATGCCGTTCAATCATGGCTGATCTCTGCCTCCTAATCCCATTTTCCTGCTTCTCCCCATAACCCTTGACACCCGTTCTAATCAAGAATTTGTCTAGAATATAGAAACATAGAAACATAGAAATTAGGTGCAGGAGTAGGCCATTCGGCCCTTCGAGCCTGCACCGCCATTCAATATGATCATGGCTGATCATCCAACTCAGTATCCCGTACCTGCCTTCTCTCCATACCCTCTGATCCCCTTAGCCACAAGGGCCACATCTAACTCCCTCTTAAATATAGCCAATGAACTGGCCTCGACTACCCTCTGTGGCAGGGAGTTCCAGAGATTCACCACTCTCTGTGTGAAAAAAGTTCTTCTCATCTCGGTCTTAAAGGATTTCCCCCTTATCCTTAAGCTGTGACCCCTTGTCCTGGACTTCCCCAACATCGGGAGCAATCTTCCTGCATCTAGCCTGTCCAACCCCTTAAGAATTTTGTAAGTTTCTATAAGATCCCCTCTCAATCTCCTAAATATGCACTGATTTGGCCTGATATCCACTGATTCCACAGAGTAACGACCCTCTGACTAAAGAAGTTCCTCCTCACCTTTCCAAACGTACGTCCTTTTATTCTGAGGCTATGGCCTCTGGTCCTAGACTCTCCCACTAGTGGAAACATCCACTCCACATCCACACTATCCAGGCCTTTCGCCATTTGACTGCAATGCCAGGGTTTCAACCCTCCGGCAGTCAAAGGCAACATTCAGGGCAAGTCAGGGCTAGTCAGGGCTAGTCAGGGCAACTTACTACCTGACAGTCCATAAACGCAGAGTCTAAAAGAGTGTCATTTGGACATCTTTGATTCTCCTGTCACTTGGGTCAGGTCAAGAAGGCAGCTCCTCACCCTCTTTCCAAGGCCAATCACAGGGGTAATAAATGCTTGTTTCAGTTTCATAGATACAGCGTTGAAACAGACCCTTCAGCCCATCGGGTCCCTTCCTAACAGCACTCACATATGTTAGTTCTATCCTACACACCATTTACAGAAGCCAATTAACCTACAAACCAGCACGTCTTTGCAATGTCGGAGAAAACCCACGCGGTCACCGGGTGAACCTTACAGAGAGCAAGAATCAATTGCCACAGACGGCTGTGGAGGACAACTCAATGGATATTTTTAAGGCGGTGGTTAACATATTCTTGATTAGTGAGGATGTCAAGGGTTATGGGGAGAAGTGCAGGAGAATGGGGTTGAGAGGGAGAGACAGATCAGCCATGATTGCATGGCGGGTTAGACTTGATGGCCTAATTATGCTCTCTAATGAACTTATGACAGAGTGGAGACAGGTATAGTTAACTGAGGAGAATGTTGACTCACTTCATTCTTTCTTTTAAGAGCTTTATTTAGTTTAAAGGTACAGCACGGAAACAGGCCCTTCGGCCCAACGAGTCCATGCTGACCATTGATCACCAGTTCACACTAGTTCCGTGTGATCCCACTTTCTCATCCATTCCAGGGGCAATGTACAGAGGCCAATTAAGTTGCAAATTCCCACGTCTCTCGGGTGTGAGAGGAAACTGGAACACCAGGAGAAAAACCATGCAGGGAGAACATGCAACCTCCACAACACCTGATGCCAGGATCGAACCAGGGTCCCTGGCATTGTGAGGCAACAGCTCTACCCGCTGCTCCACTGCTGTGAGAAAAGAATGGTTCTGGGTAAGCCTCGTTTATAGTCTGGGAAATCTATTGTGTAGGAAGGAACTGCATCCAAGATAGATACAAAATGCTGGAGTAACTCCGCGGAACAGGCAGCAACTCCGAAGAAGGGTCTCGACCCGAAACGTCACCCATTCCTTCTCTCCAGAGATGCCGGCTGGTCCACAGAGTTACTCCAGCATTTCATGTGTATCGTGGGACATCTATTGCACCATTTACAGGAGTTGAGCAATTATGAAATTTATCGTTCTGTTGTTACAGCAATGAATCTTTCTTGGTTCTCGACTGTCTCTTGAATTGACTCCAACCCTGTAAAGAATCACAAATTCTATCAGAGCGGCTGCACGGCATCCTCGTGAGGGAGGGGAAGCATCTCGTGCTAGTGAAGGTAAGAACAGGAAGATTGGGGAAGTGAATGTGTGGCTGAGGAGTTGGTGCTGGGGGCAGGGATTCAGATTTCTGGATTATTGGGATCTCTTCTGGGGCAGGGGTGCCCTGTACAAAAGGGACGGGTTGCACCTTAACTGGAGTGGGACCAATATCCTGGCGGGCAGGTTTGCTAATGCTACACTGGAGGGTTTAAACTAGATTGGCAGGGGGGTGGGATTTCGTGCAGAGGCACGTGAGAGGCTAGAAGTTGGTATGGAGGTTGGTGAGGGAAAGTGAACAGAATTAGTGGACAAAATAGGCAGGTGAAAGGTGGAGAGCGAGGATGGAGGTTTGGTGAGACCGCATTTAGAGTATTGTGTTCAGTTCTTGGTACCATGTTAACGGAAAGATATTGTCAAGCTTGAAAGGGTTCAGAGAAGATTTACAAGGATGTTGCCAGGACAAGAGGGTGTGAGCTATAGGGAGAGGTTGAGTGGGCTGGATCTTATAAAGGTGTACAAAATCATGAGATTATTAGATCTGGTAGATGCACAGAGTCTCTTGCCTAGATCAGGGGAATCAAGGACCAGAGGACATAGGTTCAAGGTGAAGGGAAAAAGATATAATAGGAATCCGAGGAATAACTTTTTCACACAATGGGTGGTGGGTGTATAGAACAGGCTGTCAGATGAGGTAGTTGAGGCTGGGACTATCCCATCGTTTAAGAAACAGTTAGACAGGTATATGGATAGGACAGGTTTGGAGGGATATGGACCAAGCACAGGCAGGTGGGACTAGTGTAGATGGGACATTGTTGTCTGGAGTGGGCAAGTTGGGCTAAAGGGCCTGTTTCCACACTGTATCACTCTGTGACTCTCTGATTCTATAAATGCCTGTGGTATGGAAAGCAGGGTGTTATGTATATGTGCAGGAGCTCCTGCAAGTTACTGTGGAGTGGCACAGAATGTTTTCCAAATTTTAACGCTTCATATAGAACTCCTGGGAGAGAGAACTACTTAAAAATTCTCAGTAAAATTAATCAAAATTCTCCTAAGGCAAATATTTTCCGGAAAAATCAGAGGCACAAGTGACTGCAGATGCTGCAACCTGGAGCAAAGAACAGACTCGAGTAAAACACAAAGTGCTGGAGTTACTCAGCAAGCCAGGCGGCATCTTTGGAGGACATGGATCAAGAGTGCCAAGAGTGTTTTATTGTCATGTGTCCCAGATAGAAAAATTACATTCTTACTTAAGCAGTACAACAGAACATGTAAACATAGTACACTGTAAACAATATGATAAATGAGAGAGGAAAAAAAGTTCAGTGTACATACAGTATATACAGTGTACACATACTCACACACATACAGTATATATTTATATATATATATCCACGTATATACATACACACACACACACAAAGGGCAGGCACAAAGGAGGGCAATAAATGAACTTGCCAATGCCGCCGAACAGAGCAGTCACTGGCTGTGGCTGAAGAGGAAAGATGCTATCTGGGCTGCCACGTGACCATCTAGAGCAGTGGTTCCCAACCTTTTTTTGGCCATGCCCCACCTAATCACCTCTAAAATCCCCCCCCCCCCCCCCCCCCCCATGTGGTGATATATAATTCTTATCATTTAAAAAGTGAACTCCGTTTCAGCTGAAGAAGCTTAAAACGCCAATACCTTGGTTTAAACAAGCTTCAAAAGAACATGGCATCCATGAAAAAGAAAAATGAAATAAACAAAAGACAGTTAAAGTTCTGAGCAAGGAATTACTAAAAAATTGTTAAAAAAAAAGAAAAAAACATTAAGTGGTATTAAAATAATAATAATGATAAATATGATAATAAATATTCTATATTAGAATATTGAAATATTTGTGGATTGTCTCATACGAAAACAGCAAATAAAGTTTCAAAACATATAATAGAGAACTGAAATGTTATACAACACAAACTAATTTGCTTTCCCTTGAGAGAAAACGGAGGAAATAGATATTATAAGGGTAACTTAGCAAAAGCTCTTTGAATCGCATTTCTAAATCCAATTCAATAAATAAGGTTCTCCCATGACCTCGCGCGCTTCGTGCGACGTGCATGAAGAGCGATGGCGCGGTGATTATGTAATAACTACACAATAAAGACTTTTTTTACCCCAAAAAAATTATTTACTCAAAATAACATCTGAAACATAAACTACATATGTTTACCTGATGGAAAATCCAAAAAAATAAAAATCGAAAATTTGGACCCAGACCTCCTCAGTCGCGCTCAATTGCCCCCCTTAAAAATCAAATTGCCCCCCTGTGGGGCGTACGCCCCACGTTGGGAACCACTGATCTAGAGGCTAACAATAAGACACACACCCAGGTCTGATCAACCTGGGGTGGGCCTGCATCGACTGAGGGTGTCTTGTGATAAAAGGCCGAAACACCCAGTGACGTTGAGGTACACAACTGAAGATGTGTCTGATTGGTAGCAAATTCACCTAGTGGTCATACCCAAGAATGTCAATTGTAGTGAAATCTTAGGGATTGTAACACCTAGTCCTACTAATAAATCATACACACACACACTCAAAAAACAAACAATAGTAGTGCAGTAATAATAATAATAATAATAATAATAATAATAATAATAATAATAATAATAATAATAATAATAATAATAATAATAATAATAATAACAACAATAATAATAGTCTATTGTAGTTCAAAGCTTATTTGAGGTTATAGTGTTTAATAGCCTGATGGCTGTAGGGAAGAAGCTGTTACTGAACCTGGACATTACAGTTTTCAGGCTACTGTACCTTCTTCCCGATGGCAGGGGTGGAATGAGCGTGTGACCAGGACTGTGTGGATCTCTGATGATGCTAGCTGCCTTTTTGAGGCAACAAGTTCAATAGGGACATTTCGGGTGAGAACTTTCCCCAGTCTGAGGAAGGGTGCCATCCCAAAATGCCGCCGATCTATTGATGGAGGCACGGTGGCGCAGCGGTAGAGTTGCTGGCTCACAGCGCAATAGACCCAGGTTCGATCCTGACTATGGGTGCTGTTTGTACGGAGTTTGTATGTTCTCCCCATGACTGCAAGGGTTTTTTTTGGGTGTTCCGATTTCCTCCCACACTCCAAGGATGTACAGGTTTGCAGGTTAATTGGTTTCAGTAAAAATTGGAAATTGTCCCTAGTGTGTGCTGTATAGTGCTAGTGTACGGGAATCGCTGGTCGGCGCGGACTCGGTAGACCGAAGGGACTGTTTCCGCGCTGTATCTCTAAACTAATCTAAAACTAAACATTCCCTCCACAAATAATGCCAGACCTGTTGAGTTACTCCAGCACTTTGTGTATTGCCCAGGATGTCAGCATCTGCAGTTCCTTGTGTCTGTAAGAAACAGAGTGCAAGAGGAACTCAACAGGTTAGGAGTTTTCTGTGGAGGCAGATTGATTGTTGACGTTTTGAGTCCTGATGCAGGGTCTCCACCTGAAACATTGACCACTACTCTACCTCCACCAACACTCAGTTTTGTATCAACAGACAATAAGTGCAGGAGTAGGCCATTCGGCCATTCGAGCCAGCACCGCCATTCAATGTGATCATGGCTGATCATCCTCAATTAGTACCCCGTTCCTGCCTTCTCCCCATATCCCTTGACTCTGCTATCTTTAAGTGCTCTGTCTAGCTCTCTCTTGAAAGCAACCAGTGAGGCAGAGAATTCCACAGACTCAACTCTCTGTGTGAAAAAGTTTTTCCATTTTTCCTGCCTCTAGCATGTCCAAACCCTTAATGATCTTATATGTTTCAAATCAATTCTGGAAAACAATGGTATTGATTGCAAAGTCCTGGCCCAAAACGAAACCTGTCCATCTTCTCCAGAGCTGTTGACCCATTGACCCATTGAGTTATTCTAGCACTTTGTGCCTATTTTTGTATGCATTGTACATCCACTCCCTACAGCAAAAGCATATTAATATCCCACACAAATAACTTGCGTTCAAAAAGGAGATCTTGCTGGACAGAACTGACCGTGACCTGAGTGAACACCAATCCTGAACTTGCTGGCATTAATGCTCAGGAATGGCAGTAATTCTGCACTGAACTTAAGGGCAGCACAGTGTACGGTTGGAAGAGCTGTTGCCTCCCAAAGCCAGAGATCTGGGTTCAATCCTGTGCCTGGGTGCTCTCTCTACGGAGTTTGAACGTTCTCCCTGTGACCGCGTGCATTGCTCTGAGTGCTCTCGTTTTCAAGAGTCAAGTCAAGAGTTTTATTGTCATGTGTCCCAGATAGGACAATGAAATTCTTGCTTGCTGCAGCACAACAGAATATGTAAACATAATACAGTACAGGAGATAAAAGTTCAGTCTGTCTATATACCATAGACCATATATATATACACAATTAATAAACAGATAAAGTGCAATAGGGTGTTATTGTTCAGAGTTTGTTTGATGTCATGTTTAATAGCCTGATGGCTGTGGGGAAGTAGCTGTTCCTGAACCTGGATATTCCAGATTTCAAGCTCCTGTACCTTCTTCCCAATGACAACGGAGAGATGAATGTGTGGCCAGGATGGTGTGGGCCTTTGATGATGTTGGCAGCCTTTTTGAGGCAGCGACTGCGATAGATCCCTTAGATGGTGGGGAGGTCAGAGCCGATGATGGACTGGGCAGTGGTCACAACTTTCTGCATTCTTTTCTGCTCCTGGACGTTCAAGCTGCCGGACCAGGCCACGATGCAGCCAGTCAGGATGCTCTCTACTGTGCACCTGTAGAAGTTCGAGAGAGTCCTCCTTGACACATTCCTCCCACATTCCAAAGATGTGCAGGTTTGGTGATTAATGGGTTTCTGCAAATTGCCCCTAGTGTGTAGGATACGAAACTGGGATAATATAGAACTAGTGTATGGGTGATCGATGGTCTTAATGGACTTTGTGGGACGAAGGGCATGTTTCCACGCGGTATCTCAAAACTAAACCTAAACAATCAATCAAATTGTAAGCCAAACCCAACAAATTTCAGAAATTTACTTTCCTCACAGTTTTCTTTCCACTTATGTGTATCTGTATCTGTCAAAAATGTCTAAAATGTAGAAACATAGAAACATAGAAAATAGGTGCAGGAGTGGGTCATTCGGCCCTTCGAGCCAGCACCGCCATTCAGTATGATCATGGCTGATCATCCAAAATCAGTACCACATTCCTGCTTTCCCCATATCCCTTGATTCCTTTAGCCCTAAGAGCTATACCTAACTCTTCTTGAATATATCCAGTGAATTGGTCTCCACTGCTGTCTGTGGTAGAGAATTCCACAGATTCACAACTCTCTGGGTGAAAATGTTTTCTTCATCTCAGTCCTACATGGCCTACCCCTTATTCTTAAACTGGGGCCACTGGTTCTGATCTCCCACAACACGGGGAACATTTATCCTGCATCTAGCCTGTCC
Source organism: Amblyraja radiata (assembly GCF_010909765.2). Lineage (NCBI taxonomy): Eukaryota > Metazoa > Chordata > Chondrichthyes > Rajiformes > Rajidae > Amblyraja > Amblyraja radiata. The sequence continues at coordinate 26,674,347 of NC_045960.1, read as the reverse complement.
AATCCCTTAAGAATTTTATATGTTTCTATAAGGTGGCCTCTCATCCTTCTAAATTCCAGTGAAGATAAGCCCAGGTGACCCATTCTTTCATCATATGTCAGTCACGCCATCCAGGGAATTAACCTGGTGTATCCACGCTGCACTCCCTCAATAGCAAGAATGTCCTTCCTCAAATTAGGAGACCAAAACTGCACACAATACTCCAGGTGTGGTCTCATCAGGGCCCTGTACAACTGCAGAAGGACCTCTTTGCTCCTATACTCAACTCCTCTTGTTATCAAGGCCAACATGCCATTCGCTTTCTTCACTGCCTGCTGTACCTGCATGCTTACTTTCAGTGACTGATGTAAAAGCACACTCAGTTGCACCTCCCCTTTTCCTATTCTGACACCATTCAGATAATAATCTGCCTTCTTGTTCTTGCCACCTAAGTGGATAACCTCACATTTATCCAAATTATACTGCATCTGCCATGAATCTGTCCACTCACCCAACCTGTCCAAGTCACCCTGCAGCCTCATAGCATCCTCATCGCAGCTCACACTGCCACTCAGCTTTGTGTCATCCGCAAACTTGGAGATGTTACATTTAATTCCTTTGTCTAAATCGTTACTATATATTGTAAATAACTTGCAGCACCCCACTTGTCACTGTAGGAAAATGTGAAATAATTAATCAGATCTAAAAAACTGAAAACTTCTCAAAGGCAAAAACAATTTGAAAGATTAAATGTTTGCAGCATGCTGCCTAATAAACATGCACAATAGCAAAGTAACCACTAGACCATAAACCATAAGACATAGGAGCAGAATTATGCCATTTGGCCCATCGTGTCTACTTCACCATTCTATCAAAGCTGATCTAGTTTTCCCTCTCAACTCAATTCTCCTGCCTTCACCCCAAAACCCAAGTGGGAGGTCGCGGTGGCGCAGTGGTAGAATTGCTGCTTTACAGCGAATGCAGCGCCGGAGACCCGGGTTCAATCCCGACTACTGGTGCTGTCTCTACGAAGTTTGTATGTTCTCCCCGTAACCTGCGTGGGTTTTCTCCAAGATCTCCGGTTTCCTCCCACACTCCTAAGACGTACAGGTATGTAGGTTAATTGGCTTGGTAAATGTAAAAATTGTCCCTAGTGTGTGTAGAAAATCCCTCCTCATCTTCATTCTAAAGACATGTCATTTTAGGCTGAGGCTGCGCCCTCTGGTTCTAGACTCTCCTATGACTGGAAACATCCTTTCCACATCCACTCAGTTTAGGCCTATCATTATCCGGTTGGTTTCAATGAGATCCCCCCTTCACCCTTCACCGGGCACCATCCCTGATCCTTCAAACGCTTCTCATGTGTTAAACCCGATCATCCCCTGGATCATCCTCATAAACCTTCTCTGGACCCTCTCCAATTCCAGCAGATCCTTCCTCAGATGTGGGGCCCAAAACTGTCCTGATTCAATGACTATGGATTAATGTTTCGGTGTCAAATTGATGCACATCCAGAAGGAGGATATCTCATTGAGAGCACTGGGTACCTTCAGGCAATTCCCATTCCACTGAAGGACCCATCCAAGGTTGTAGTGCTTCCATATTCATCTAACATGTTCATCAAACCTGAACAACTATCTACCTCACTGGTGACCCTCGGACTATCCTTGATCGGACTTTACTGGCTTTACCTTCCACTAAACATTATTCCCTTATCATGTATCTATTCACTGTAAATGGCTCGATTGCAATAATGTATTGTCTTTCCGCTGACTGGATAGCACGCAACCAAAGGTTTTCACTGTACCTCGGTACACGCGACAACGAACTAAACTAAACTAAACTAAACTAAACAATCTTTATTATCCCGATGCTTAAGCGGGAGATGTCAATGCCTGTCAGGGTCAAATCTGACCCATTAACTTGCATTTGCATGATGCCTTTCAACACTGAATATTATTTCAAAATGTGCCAGGTATCGCATCCATTCAATACAGTAATAAGGAACAAACTAAGAATATGTGAAACAAAATGAAAACACCAGGAACAAATAAAAATGTTCCGAAAGGATATGCCAGTGGTGTTCAGATCAAAAAATAGGGAGAAAACAAACGCCACAGGGTGATTCATGTAGCAATTTCTGAGCAAGGAGAACATGAAAAATGTTGCTTTAAAAGTGAGTATAAATTTATTATTGGTTATGTTGTGTTTGGTTTTTAAAACTATTCTTTGTGTACAGAGTGTCCCAGGCAGGAACCAATCACACTTTTACATCATTCTTACATCTTTACAGAAGAAATTTGTTCAACTTGACATCATGTAAGCCACAGATATTGCAGCTGTAGGGCCTGTTCCTGTGCAGTTCAGTTTATTGTCACGTGTACCAAGGTACGGTGAAAAGCTTTTGTTGCTTGCTAACCAGTCAGCGGAAAAACAATACGTGATCACAATAGAGCCATTTACAGTGCACAGACACATGATATGTGATTAACGTTTAGTGCAAGGTAAAGCCAGCAAAGTCCAATCAAAGATAGTCTAAGGGTCACCAGTGAGATAGATAGTAGTTTGCGCACATATACGTTTACACGCATCTACCTTTTGTCTAATGCGGAGTGCGGAGAAGATGAAATGGCCAGGGTGCGACTAATCCTTAATTATGCTGCTGGCCTTGCCAAGGTAGCGTGAGGTATAAATGGAGTCAATGGAATGGAATTTGGTTTGCATCCACAATTCGCAGCAATTTCTCGCGGTTTTGGATGGAGCTGTTCCCATCACAATATTGTACTGGTCTATGTTCCAGTTGCTTGTAAGATGGTGCCCATAATGCAATCAGATTTCTGATACTCCATGCTGCTGACTAAGAATTGCTGGCAATCCCTCAGCCCAAAACTATTTGTTCTCTGATGCCTTACTCAAAACCAATAAATCTCAGGTCACAGTCATACAGCGTGGAAACAGGCTATTCAGCCAAACTTGCACATGTTGACCAAGATACCCGTCTACACTTGTTCTACATGCATACATTTGGTCCATAAGTCAGTCAGTCAGTCAGTCAGTCAGTCAGTCAGTCAGTCAGTCAGTCAGTCAGTCAGTCAGTCAGTCAGTCAGTCAGTCAGTAAGTAAGTAAATTGGCCAAGTATTCACATACAAGGAATTTGCCTTGGTGCTCCGCCCACAAGTAACAACATGACATACAGTGACAGTTGCGAATCACTCAGAAAACACTAAACATTAATAATAATAAAACATTAATCATAAAACACCATTGATCAAGCATGTGAACTAACAAAATACCAGATCAAAGGGAGGCTACAGATTTTTGGCTGTTGAGTAGAGCTACTACTCGTGGATAAAATCTGTTTTTATGTCTGGCTGTGGCAGCTTTAACAGTCCGGAGTCACCTTCCAGAGAGAAGTGATTCAAAGAGTTTGTGGACAGGGTGAGAGGGGTCAGAGATGATCTTGCCCGCTCGCTTCCTGGCCCTTGCACTGTACAGTTCACCAATGGAGGGAAGGTTGCAGTCAATAACCTTCTCTGCTGATCGGATGATTCGCTGCAGCCTCCAGGTGTCGTGCTTGGTGGCTGAGCCAAATCAGACCATGATGGAGAAGGTGAGAACAGACTCTACGATGGCCGTGTAGAATTGGGCCATCATTGCCTGTGGCAGATTGTGCTTCCTCAGCTGCCGTAGGATGTATATCCTCTGTTGTGCCTTTTTGACTGTGGAGTCGATAGTAGCCCCCCACTTAAGGTCCTTGGAGATGATGGTTCCCAGGAACTTAAAGGACTCCACAGATGTGACTGTGGTGTTGTTGATTGTGAGTGGGGTGAGTGGAGGGGGAACTCTCCTAAAGTATACAATCAATTCCACTGTCTTAAGAACATTGATCTCTAGGTTGTTGCGACGGCACCAGGACGCCAGCTGTGACATCTCCTGTCTGTAGGCAGATTCCTCCCCATCCTGGATCAGTCCAATCAGGGTTGTGTCGTCCGCAATCTTGAGAAGCTTGACAGAGGTGTCTGTGGAGGTGCAGTCGTTGGTGTAGATAGAGTAGTAGAGGAGAGGGAAGAGTACGCAGCCTTGCGGTGCTCCTATGCTGAGCGTTTGCGGGTCCGAAATATGCTTTCCCAGCCTCACATGCTGCTTCCTGTCTGTCAGGAAGTAGGTGATCCATGGACAGAGGGGTTCAGGCACAGTCAACTCGGAAAGTTTGGAGTGTAGTAGCTCTGGCACAATGGTTTTGAATGCAGAGCTAAAATCAACAAACAGGATCCTCGCATAGGTCTAGGTGCTGTAGGATGAAGTGCAGGCCCAGGTTGACTGCATCATCCACAGATCTAGTGTTAATGTGTGGGGATCGCTGGTCGACGTGGACTCGGTGGGCTGAAGTGACTGTTTTCGCGGTGCACCTCTGAACTAAACTAAACTAAAATATCTTCGGTGTAAACCAGCATCTGCAATATCTTGCTACACTCCCATGCCGCCACCATCTCCTCTGCATCAGCTGATGTGAGTTAATCTGTTGGGGGTCGGATGGATGACGGAGATTGCATACTTTCTTCCTTGGAAAGTCTTTCGGTCAAAGTTTGGCCGCTATCAAAATTTAGACTACCATTTACAGAAAGATATAAAGGCATTCTGTGCATTACTTTCAACTGGGAAGTGGTGAGCATCCACGTAGGTTAATTTTTTTATTTTTTTATTTTATTTAACCTTTATTTAACCAGGAGAAGTCTCATTGAGATTAAAAATCTCTTTTACAAGAGAGTCCTGGCCAAGACAGGCAGCAGCACAGTTCCACAGTTACAGACAATAATTTAAAAACAACAGAGAACATATAAATAGAATCACAGTCAGAACATCATCAAACAAAGCATGTACAGACAGAAGAGCCCGCTTCAACATCATTAAGAAGGGATTTAAATCTGTTTATAGAAACCAGCTCCTTAAGTTTCAGTTCATTCTGCAGCTGGTTCCATGCGAAGGGAGCAGCATGACTAAATGCCCTTTTCCTCAGTTCAGTACGGACTTTAGGCACAGTTTGTAAGAACAAGTCCTCAGAGCGGAGCTGATAAGTTCCTGTGCTTTTTCGAATTACATACTTCTGCAGGTATGAAGGAAGAACACCGAGGATAGTCTTATAAATAAGGATATGCCAATGATGGAGTCTGCGGGTGGACAGGGCAAACCATCCAACTTGAGCATACCAAGAGCAGTGGTGCGTGAGGGTTTTAAAATTAGTAACAAATCTCAGTGCTCCGTGGTAGACCGTGTCCAAAGACTGTAGGCATTTTGAAGATGCATTCATATATAAAACATCACCATAGTCCAACACAGACATAAACGTTGCAGCAACAAGTCTTTTTTTGGCTTCAAAAGAAAAACAAGATTTGTTTCTAAAGTAAAAACCTAGTTTTTTCACAAGTTGCTGGATATGAGGTTTAAAAGAGAGAGAATCGTCAATTATAATTCCCAGATATTTATATTGAGACACAGATTCAATCACAGAGCCCTGCAAAGTGGTGATAGGAGGGAGGTCCGAGGGCTTTGATTTAGCTTTAGTGAACAGCATGAGCTTTGTCTTGTCAGCATTTAAAACAAGTTTTAAATCAAGTTTTAAATCACACAGGTTACGTTGCACAGTGTTAAAAGCAGTTTGGAGCTGACAGAGAGCCTGATTTGGGGTAGACGCAGAGCAATATATCACTGTGTCGTCAGCATAAAAGTGAAAATTTGCGTTCAGAGCTTTATGATCTAGACTATTAATATAAATAGTAAATAATAAAGGTCCTAGAACCGATCCCTGTGGCACACCCTTGGATACATTAAGAGAGCTAGAAGTAATACCTTCTGCTCGCACACACTGGGATCTGCCTGATAGATAGTTTTTAAACCAACAGACAGCTTGATCAGACAAACGTGGTCAGAATTTATCTTCAGAACTATATTCAATGTTCATTTTTTTTGTTCGCACACTTTAAAAGTTCTCTCCTTTTTTCCCCTTTGTATCAATCTGTTGATGACACCTGAAGAATTGAGTATAGAAGATAGACACAAAGAGACCCTTCTTCAGAACCGAAACTTCACCCATTCCTTCTCTCCAGAGATGCTGCCTGTCCCGTTGAGTTACTCCAGCTTTTTGTGTCTATCTTCGGTTTAAACCATCATCTGCAGTTCCTTATTACACGATTGAGTATAGAAGTTGTTGGGAGGTCATGTTGTAGTTATATTAGACGTTAGTGATGCCACCATGGGCACCGTGTTTTAGGAAAGATGTTGTCAAGCTGTGCAGAGAAGATTTACAAGGTTGTTGCCAGGATTCCACGGCCTGAGCTATAGGAAGAGGTTGAGCAGACTAGGACTCTATTCCGTGGAGTGCAGGAGGATGAGGGGTGATCTTATAGAGGTGCATAAAATCATGAGAGGAATAGGTCGGGTAGGTGCATTTACCCAGAGAAGGGGAATCAAGAACCACAGGAACATAGGTTTCAGGTGAGGGGGAAGATTTAATAGGAACCTGAGGGGTAACTACTTTTTCACACAGTGGGTGTATGGAATGAGCTGCCAGAGGAGGTTGTTGAGGCTGGGATATCCAAATGTTTAAGAAACATTTGGACAGGTACATGGATAGGACAGATTTAGAGGGATATGGGCCAAATGCGGGGGTAGTGTAGATGGGACATGTTGGCCAGTGTGGGCAAGTTGGGCCGAGGTGCCTATAATGGGCCTGTCCCACTTAGGCGATTTTTTTGGCGACTGCCGGCGACTGTCATAGTCGTAGCAGGTAAACGAAAAAAAACGACTGGACCCCCCTACGACAATGTCTACAACAATGTCTGCAACAACCTACCACCTAGTAGACATCCAGCTATGGTAAGCTACCGACAACGACGACCCATTAGGACGTCCACCTATGACCACATCTACGATAACCTACGTCCACCCGCGAAAAGCTACGACGAGGTAAGACAATTCAGTCGCCGGTACCTATCGCCAATGGAATTCACCGAAGTCAGCACCGGCGACAACCTACGTCATCCTGGCAACAACCTACGTCAGGAGAAGTCTAGCTACGCTCATTGGCGTCAAGTCAACCGTCACTGACTGTCGCCGAAAAGTTTTAAACATTTCAAAATCCAGCGGCGACCAGAAAAACACTACGGTTCTTTGGGTGACTTAGTAGACTACTCACGACGATACAGGCGACACCCCCGACGACCACGTGGCGACAGCCTAGTCGCTTGTAGTCGCTTAAAAAGTCACCGACGTGGGACAGGCCCATAAGACTCGAGAGGTCTATTTCGCTTTAGTGTCAATTGCTTGCTGACAGCTGCAGAAAAGTGGCTCAGATGGATGTTTTCTGTGAACAGATGCATTTCCTCTCTGTCTAGTCAGTGTGTGTCCATGAGGGAGTGGGATGCAGCCTGTCAAGCTCCCCAGAACTACACTCCATTTTTATTGGATTCATTTCAGCTGCTTGGAATCGAAATTCCTAATTGACTTGAAAGCTTCTTCCTGGTAACAGCGATAAAGATAACAATTCCCGACATTTCTTTTTTGACAGTTTTAGCAACAGTCTATACTACTCTCATTGGTACATTCTCTCAGCTTTGTCCAAATACAATTTGTTCCAGCAGCATCTAAATCACAGTTTTGGCACCACAGATAATATAGTCTCATTGAAACAAAAACATAAACCACATTCAAAGTTTGTTTGGAGTACACAATCATATAACACACAAGATTATTTTGTGTAAAAGGATGGCACTTTTACTTTCAAGTGTTTGATTTATGTTCATAAGTGATGGGAGCAGAATTAGGCCATTCAGCCCATCAGGTCTACTCCGCCATTCAATCATAGCTGATCTATCTTTCCCTCTCAACCCCATTCTCCTGCCTTCTCCCCATAACCCCGGACACCCGTACTAATCAATAATCTATCTCTGCCTTAAAAATATCCACTGACTTGGCCTTCAAAGTTTTTTGTGACAATGAATTCCACAGATTCACCTTCTGACTCCACCTGATCTCCTTCCTAAAGGAACATCCTTTAATTCTGAGGCTATGGCCTTTAGTTGGGGTTGCCAACTGTCCCGTATTAGCCTTGATATCCCGTATATTGGGCTAAATTGGGTTGCCCCATTCGGGACCGCCCTTGTCCCCTATTTGACTGCTACTACTCGGGTCGAGGGGACTGTCGGGTCGGAGCGCCACGTCCGGCCCCGCCTCACCTGTCCCGATGTAGTGCAGCCCATGGAGTGCAGCTTAGTGCCTTGCCTGTGGCCCCGTGTGTCAGCAGCCCAGCCAGCTGTCCGACCTTCAGACCTTCACTTACCGCCGACACCACCAACCCTCCCCCTCAAGGCCGATCATCGAGTTGGATGAGGTGCTGGACTTTGCGTGCAGCAGAACACAAAGCCCAGCTGGCAGGCCAGCTGAGGAGTTTTGGCCCGGGCGCCGGACTTTGCGCGCGATGTCCGCCAAAACTCCTCAGCTAGCCCGCCAGCTGGGTTTTGTGTGCAGTCCAGCACCCGGGCCAACTCATCATTCACCCAGCCACGGCCGAGTCGGTCAACGAATTGCCCCAGACTTGGTGACTTGGTTGACGTCCTGTCACTTTCCATGCATCAGTTGCACGCCTGGTTCATCGAAAAGATCAAAATTCAAAGTAGTTTCTACTGAATGTGTATCGCTTTTGCACCATCGTAAAGTCGTAATATCACAAGTCGAAGCATTGTAAATCGAGGATCATCTGTAATCTGTAATCACCAGAGGGCACGTTTACAGACAGATCCTAGCTCTGATACAACAGCGTGCGTGCGTGTTGCATGTGCTGTTGACGCCACGCACGAGTGATTCACCCATCATCTAATCACAGGCCCCCTTACGCGCATCAGCTGTGCCAATTCCTGCCAAAACTAAAAGTTTCAGTAACGTCTGGTGTTGTCTCGACCCGAAACGTAACCTATTCCTTCTCTCCATAGATGCTGCCTCACCTGCTGAGTTTTCCCAGCATTTTTGTCTACCTTCTGGTGTTGTTCTGTCATTAGCATGTGCAAATATGGATAAACCTGCAAAAAAGAAGATGTGCCACTATAACAAGCAATGGGAAGCAAAAAAGACGTGGGTTAAGCCCATCAGCGGTGACTCGGTGAAGGCCTTCTGTACGTTATGCTGTTGGGAATTCTCAATTGGCCGTGGAGGTGAGAATGACCTACTCAGCATGCTTCCACAGAAGTGCACAAGAAGGCCACACTAGCCAAAGGTGCAAGCAATATTGGTGCATTCTTCGTGAAATCTTCTGCGGAAAATGACCAAATTGCGGCACGTGAAGCCTCGTATGTGTACCGTACTGTTAAACACAGGCTCAGCTACAACAGCACCGACTGTCTTGCTGAGCTCAACGTTGATTTACTTAATGACTCAAATGTTGTGAAGAAGATGCACTTGGGAAGAACGAAAGCTGAGATGATTACAATGAATGTTTTAGGACCAAAGACTGCGGGATATTATGGATGATCTGTCCCTGACCGAAGAAGGTGAGCCCGCAGAACCTGCGTATTTCTCAGTTGCCATCGATGCCTCAAACTAGGGAGATATTTCCAGTGTGCGTGAGATATTTCTCTGTGTCTGATGGAGTGCAGTGTAAGTTACTTGACTTTTATGAAGACAGCGATGAAACTGCAAATGGCTACATCAAGCTCTGATGAGTTGTCTGGGAAAGTATAAACTGGATATTGGACACGTCACAGCTTATGCTGCAGATAATGCTAATGTAAACTTTGGAAAACACCACTCGGTTAACCAGTTATTGAGCAGTGGCAACAATCACATTGTGAAAGCTAATTGCCCAACTCGCATAGCTCATAACGCCTGCAAGCACGCCTGCGATCAGCTGTCAGTGAATAATGAGACAATTGTTCTAAAGGTCTACAGCCACTTCTCAATATCTGCTTCCTGTTGCCTTTGTTGACATTGAGTGGCGTGAAATTCTGCTTCATGTTTGCACACAATGGCTCTCTCTTCATCCAACTGTTGAACGTCCCTTGCGAAGTTGGCCAGCCCTTACGTCATACTTCAGGTCCCTTGAGACATGTCCTGTTGCACTGAAGAGGATTTTTGAGGATAAGAAAAAACTGGAGCTACTGAAATTTATCTGTGCTTTTTCCACAATGTGGGGTGTGTTTTTGACCAAATTGTAAAAAAAAGCTGGAGGAAACAAATCTCTGCATCACAGATGTTTACGAGGATGTCCGAAAGTTCAAAATGAAGATGCTTCAGTGGATACAGGACAGCTTTATTGGATACCAGACCAAGCAGCCGATGGACAAACAAGTGGCAGCACAAAGGGCCAAGCAGCAACAGGACTGTGTGCAGTTCTATGACTCTGTCATTACATACATTGTCAAGTGGTTTGATTTCTCACCAGAAATGTAATGATGAGACTGAAACCGATCGGCCTCTATGAGGAGCTCTCCTTCACTGATCTGGGGCAGGTGGTGGCTGCAGTCAAAATGACAGAGACCGTCAATGCGGACCAACTCTATGAAGAGTTTTGTGTTCGCCGGGAGGAAATACAGAAAACCAGACAGGATACCACAAAATCCACCAGTGAGAAGTGGGTGGCAGTTCTCCAAAACATAAGGAAAGCCAACATGTTCAGAACTGTCTCATTGTTCCTCAGTGTGGGGCCAGGCTCAAATGCCTTTGCAGAGAGGATTGTCTCTCTGATGCAATGACTCTGACTCAAGAAACAGATGCAGCACAGAGCTGATCAAAAATCAACTTCTAAGGGTAATAAGACTATTCCAAATGACAAAACAGGAACATTTTGAGTTTGGTGACAAACCACATAAGCTTTTAGCTCGCCAATTGAAAAAACAAGAAAAGGAAAATACTATAACCAAAATTAAATCAGAGAAAGGAGAATTACTAATACTACCTAAAGATATTAATAATAGATTTGCCCAATTTTATCATTACTTATATACATCTAAAATTAAAAGAGAAGATAGTAAAATAAAAAAATTTCTAGATAATTGTAATCTTCCAATACTGGACCTTTTGGAACAAGAGGAATTAGGAGCTCAAATTACAATCAAAGAAATAGGTGAAACAATAAAATCGCTGAAAAATGGTAAGACACCGGGACCAGATGGTTTTAATAATGAATTTTATAAAAAATTTCAGGAGATAACAACCCCTTATTTATTTAATTTATACTCCCATGCTTTTAAAGAAAACAAACTACCTGAAACACTAACAGAATCAACTATTACACTTATTCCAAAAAAAGATAAAGATTTAGAAGATCCGGGCTCGTACAGAGCTATATCACTTTTAAATACAGATCAGAAAATTTTAGCAAAGATTTTATCAAGAAGATTAAGCAAATATATTAGTAAATTGATAAACCCTGATCAAACGGGGTTTATACCTAAAAGATACTCATTTAATAATCTGAGACGTCTGTTTAATATAATGTACTCGCATAAAGTAGAGGAAGAAGATATATCAATTATTTCTTTGGATGCAGAGAAAGCATTTGATCAGGTAGAGTGGCAATACTTATATAAAGTACTACAAAAATTTAATATGGGAGAGAATTTTATAAGATGGGTAAAATTATTATATGATAAGCCGATGGCAAGAATTTTAACTAATAACATGTTATCTCAAAAATTTCAACTATCAAGGGGTAATAGGCAGGGATGTGCACTATCACCCCTGCTATTTGCCCTTATGATAGAACCCCTGGTTGAAAGTATAAGAATTCATCCGAATATTCAGGGCTATAATACCAGAGACTCAAAGAATAAAATCTCATTATATGCAGACGATATACTTTTATATATTACAAAGTCACAAACGAGCATACCAAATTTATTAAACTTAATAGAGGAATTTGGGTCTTTTTCTGGATATAGAATAAACTGGAATAAAAGTGAAATCATGACATTAAAACCTCAAGAACCTACACACTTACTGAAGTTCCCCTTTAAAATCGCAACAGAAAAATTTAAATATTTGGGTATTCAGATTACTAGAAAATATAAAGCATTATTCAATGCTAATTTCATGCCTTTATTAAATAAACTTAATACGTTGATTAAATTTTGGAAAACACTTCCCTTATCATTATTAGGTAGAATAAATGCAATAAAAATGATCTTCCTACCACAATTACTATACCTATTTCAATCTATACCGGTATATATACCAAAATATATATTTTTTAAATTAGACTCTAATATTACTAATTATATTTGGGACTATAGATCACATAGAATCACAAAAAAACACTTATGTAAACCAAAAGAGGTCGGGGGACTTTCACTTCCGAATTTTATGTGTTATTACTGGGCAGTGCATATTAAGAATATGATTTATTGGTTGGATAGTGCTACCCAACAGACAGAATGGATAAAAATGGAGAAGGAGGATTGCCATCCTAGTAATATAGGAACGATCCTCTTCTCCCCAAAAAAACTGAATAACACAATATATAAGAAGAACCCAATTATATATGGTACAATAAGAATTTGGAAACAAATAAAATTATCTTTAAAATTAAGAAATCTATCACTGTTAATGCCAATAGCGAATAACCCTTTATTTAAACCATCTCTTATTGATAAGACATATAACCAATGGGAAAGTCTCGGAATTAGAAGGATCGGGGATATGTATGAAATGGGAAACTTACTATCATTCCAACAATTACAATTAAAATTTAAATTGAAAAACAACCAATATTTTAAATATCTTCAGATTTGCGATTTCGTGAAAAAATATATACAAGGATATCAAAAAGTAACTCCTGACTTATTGGAAGAGGCAATGAATATTGAAGCTGACTCACAAAAATTAATATCATATTTATATAATAGTATTCTAAATATAGACCTACCATCGACAGAGGTACTTAGAGAAGAGTGGGAACGGGAACTAATGATAAAAATTACGAAGGTTAAATGGGAAAAATACCTGATATATATTCACAAATGTTCAATTAATGTAAGACATAATTTAATTCAATTTAAAATTGTACATAGATTATATTACTCAAAAACAAGATTGAACAAATTTTATCCAAATATATCCGCCACTTGTGATAAATGTCTAGCCCAAAAGGCAACTATAACACACTCCTTAGTCTCCTGCATAAAACTTTATAGATTTTGGAATGATATTTTTGAAATATTTACAAAATTATTCAAGACAAGAATGGAACCTAATACTGAAATGATTATATTTGGCGTAATGGAAGATGGGAATAAATTGAACACATCTCAAAATTTATTCCTTAACTATGGTTTAATAATAGCAAAAAAATTAATTCTTAAATTTTGGAAAGGTACATCAATACCAACGCTTAAAATGTGGATTGCAAGTATGTTGGACACCGCTCATCTTGAGGAAATGCGATTCCTCCTAATGGATAAATCAGACCAATTCATAACGAGTTGGTCTCCATTCGTCGTTTTTTTGGAATCATATGGTGCAACACAATTGTAAAAAATAACTGTTTCAGGACTGGACGAGGGTTGGTCAAGACTATAAATAATGATCTCCTCTTTTTTTCTTTTCTTCTCTCTATTCTCTCTCTCAACTTTTTTCATTTACTCGTTTTCTTTTTTCACACACTATATATTTCACATCTTTCTATCCTTTACTATCTAACTTCTTTTTCTTATTCTAATCTTTTTTCAGTGTAACAAAAAAAAAAAAAAAGAAGTTGTACATAAAATGTATTATGAAAATATATATTAGGCACTTTGGTGCCATATGACTGTACTTACTTCTAATAAAATAAAATATTAAAAAAAAAAAAAAAAAAAAAAAAATCAACTTCAAATATCTGTGAACCATGACTGGTCATGTAAGGACTTCTCTCTGGCTGTGCAAAAGGACAAAGGAATGCTTGAATCAGTCAAGAGCAGCAAGAAATATCCATGGAAAAAGTACTTGGTGAGTCCCCCCCCCCTCGTCTTTTCCTCTTTTGCCGGTGATTATATGTCTACTCTATAGGCACATACAGATTGGGGTATTTGGTGTTATTTCACATCTGACTGGTGGTCAGATTATGATCTGTATTATGCTTTGCTATAATTTGGTGTTACATTTCATATATAACACTGAAGATATATATATACATGGTTCATATATTGGATTTGTTTACCTATTCAAGGGTTTTTTTCTCTCTCTCTCTCTTTTGATAAAGGTCCCTGTTACTATCTGCTAGCTGCTAGCCCCCTCAGACACTTCATCCCGGGCCTGCACCATTCACACACCTCCACGGCACTCCATCTTTTGTCCCTTATTTGGGAGTGAGAAAGTTGGCAACCCTACCTCTAGTCTTAGACTCTCCCACTGGTGGAAACATCCTCTCCACATCCATACTATCCAGGCCACAACACCATAATTAATGTGAATGTCTATTTTATATTAAACTATATTGATTTTAGTTACGTTTTTAGTTTAGAGATACAGTGCGGAAACAGGCCCTTCGGCCCACCGAGTCCGCACCGGCCAGTGATCCCCACACACTAACACTATCCTACACACACGAGGGACAATTTACACATACACCAAGCCAATTAACCTACAAAACTGTACGTCTGTGGAGTGTGGGAGCAAACCGAAGATCTCGGAGCAAACCCACGTGGTCACGGGGAGAACGTGCAAACTCCGTACAGACAGCACCCATAGTCGGGATCGAATCCGGGCCTCCGGCGCTGCAAGCATTGTAAGGCGGCAACTCTACTGCTGGGCCACCTACCTTCTATCTAATTTGAAAAACTTTTCATTGTACTTCCGTACACGTTACAAATAAACCAGACATACAGCCCTACAGCATAGACATACAATCTGAAGAAGGGTCTCGACCCGAATCGTCACTTATTTCTTTTCTCCAGAGATGTTGCATGTTCCGTTGAGTTACTCCAGCATTTTGTGTCTATCTTAAACATGCAGCAACCTGCAGGATTTGACTGAAGGTGTTATTGCATGGTAAAAAAACAGTTTTTACCCCACTGCTATAAAGGCACTAAATGTAGCCGCCAAGGAACGCAGGGGCGATACATAATAAGAGACTGTGAAATCGACAGAAGGATGTAGGGCTGGGTGTTTATGCGTGCTATTTTCATGATATTTATTTTAGTTGTTTATCTTTTTTTAAATATTTTACCTTGTATGTATCGTTAGCTTTTAGAAATGTTTGAATGGTGCACTGACTGGCTGACATTTTACAATTTCGTTGTACATGGTTCATGTTACAATGACAATAAAGAAACTATTCTATTCTAAATAAAGTATTCAAAGTATAAAAGCATTCAGAAAAAGAAAATGGAGACAAAAGAGGCTGTGGATGATGGAATTTGGAGCAATTATCTTTGCAATGAGAGAAAGCAACTGATCCTTTATAGATTAATGAGGCTGTCATTTTTTAATCTCAGGCGATTATATAGAGAAGTAAAAAATCATGAGAGGAATAGATCGGGTGGACAAACAGTTGTTTTCCCAGATTAGGGGAATCGAGAACCAGAGGACATAGGTTTAAGGTGAGGGGGAAAGATTTAATAGGAATCTGGGTGGGTAACGTTTTCACACAAAGGGTGCAGGGTGGATGGAACGAGGTGCCGGAGGATGTAGTTGAGGCAGGGACTATCACAATGTTTAAGAAATATTTAGACATGTACATGGATAGGACAGGATTAGAGGGATTTGGGCCAAACGCAGGCATATTGGTCAGTGTGGGCAAGCTGAGCCGAAGGGCTTGTTTCCACACTGTGTGACTATGTGACTCTATTCATGTCTATGTTCTGTCATAAGCCTTATTCTCCATCGCCTCTCAGTTTACAAAGTACTGTATAAAAATGACTTAACTCCAATAGTCTCTCTTTATTTCCCATACAGATTTAAGGGCTTGCTGTGCCCTAATACAATATTCTCTTCCAATTCTATTGTTTATTATGGCGCTTACAGAGAACTATGTTTACATATCTGTTGCACTGCTGCAAGTGAGAATTGCATTGTTCTGTTTTGGGGCATTTGACAATAAAACACTCTTGACTGAGCTTTAATGTTATAAATTGCAGCAATTCTTCTCCGAGTTGACCTCGTGACTTTTCTCTTTACACTGTATATCCACTGTACATCTATCTATCAGCTACAGAAGCATGCATGGTATCAAAGTAGACCTTCAGGCAAATCACTAACAGGGAGAAAGTTAGTATTTTGTTTTTCCAAAGCTGTTGCTAGGAACACAGAACTTCTTGGAGGAAGTACAAATTGTTGAAATAGACCTTGTACTTAAACCAAAACAAATCCATGAGTTTTCATTCCTGCTTTGGGAAATCAGCTTGCATTTTTATGTGTCTTTCAGATTTATCATTTACTTTTCCTGTGGTTCATCTAGCTGGAGATGGGCCACATCACGTACATTATATTCAAGTGCACAAATACCACTGATATATCCGTACTAGAGCAGGTTAAAAACATCAGGTTTCCATTTAGAATGCATCTTCTGCGAAACATCTTCACTCACAATTAAAGTGTCAGCTAAAATGAAAACCATCCAAGTCATCAGAACTGGACTTTACTTTCGACTTTCGACTTTAGAGATACAACGCAGAAGCAGGCCCTTCGGCCCACCGACCAGTGATCGCCCCATACATTAGCACTATCCAACACACACTCGGGACAATTAGCAATTTTTAACCAAAGCCAATTAACCTACAAACCTGTACTTCTTTGGAGTGTGGGAGGAAACCGAAGCACCAGGAGAAAACCCGAGTGGTCGCAGGGAGAACGTACAAACTCCACACAGTCAGCACCCATGGTCAGGATCGAACCTGGGTCTCTGGTGCTGTAAGGCGGCAACTCTACCTCTGCACCACCGCGCCGCTCCTAAACAGCTATCTTTGGTTAAATGTTGGGTTGTCAATGCACAGTGGTGCAAAGTGTTAGCTTAATATTAACATTGCCAGTGTTGGCAGCATTGGAGGAAGATTGATGTTTCAGCCCAAAACGTTGCCTATTTCCTTCGCTCCATAGATGCTGCTGCACCCGCTGAGTTTCTCCAGCACTTTTGTCTACCATTGATATTACAGTCTGCTATCTGCAAACCCCATGCTTATGATCATCTTGCAGGTGCTGGAACCCTTTCCAACATTGCTGACAGTGTGATTTATTCTCCAGATATAGAGTCATAGAATCATAGAGTGTGGAAACAGGCCCTTCGACCCAACTCGCCCACACCGGCCAACAATGTCCCAGCTACGTTAGTCCCACTTGCCTGCGCTTGGTCCATATCCCTCCAAACTTGTCCTATCCATGTAACTGTCTAAGTGTTTCTTAAACGATGGGATAGTCTCAGCCTCAACTACCTCCTCTGGCAGCTTGTTCCATACACCCACCACCCTTTGTGTGAAAAGGTTACTACTCGGATTCCTATTAAATCTTTTCCCCTTCACCTTGAACCTGTGTCCTATGGTCCTCGATTCCCCCACTCTGGGCAAAAGACTCTGCCAGATCTATTCCTCTCACAATTTTGTACACCTCCATAAGATCTCCCCTCATCCTCCTGCGCTCCGTGCAGTAGAGACCCAGCCTGCTCAACCTCTCCCTATAGTTCACACCCTCTAGCCCTGGCAACATCCTTGTAAATATTTTCTGAAACCTTTCAAGCTTGACAATATCTTTCCTATAACATGGTACCCAGAACTGAACACAATATTCTAAATGTGGTCTCACCAACATCTTATACAACGGCAACATGACCTCCAAACTTCTTTAGTCAATATTCTGAATGATGAAGGCCAAAGTACCAAAAGCCTTTTTGACCATCTACCTGCGACTCGACCTTCAAGGAACCAGACACTTGTACTCCTAGATCCCTCTGCTCTACATCACTACCCAGAGGCCAACCATTTACTGTGTTCGACATCCCAAAATACAACACCTCACACTGCTCTGTATTAAATTCCATCAATCATTCCTCCGCCCACCTGGCCAATCGATCCAGATCTTGCTGCAATCGTTCACAACTATCTTCACTACCTGCAAAACCATTAACTTTTGTATCATCAGCAAACTTGCTAATCTTGCCCTGTATGTTCTCATTCAAATCTTTGATGTAGATGCAAACAGTAAAGGGCCCAGCACTGAATCCTGAAGCACACCACTAGTCACAGGCATCCTGTCTGAGAAGCAACACCCTCTGCTCCCTTCCATGAAGCCAATTTTCTATCCATTCAGCTATCTCTCTGTGGATCCCATGTGATCTAACCTTCCAGAACAGCCTAACATGCGGCACCTTGCCGAACGCCTCACTGAAGTCCATGTACACAACATCTACAACTCTGCCCTCATCAGCCTTTTTGGTCACGTCTTCAAAAAAATCAATCAGATTTGTGAGACACGACCTCCCACGTACAAAACTTTGCTGACTGTCCCTAATCCAAATGCTTGTATAACCTATCCCTCAGAATACTCTCCAGTACCAACTTACCAACTTCAGATGTTAAGCTCACTGGCCTATAGTTCCCAACATTTTCCCTGCAGCCCTTCCTGAGTAATTACTCACGTCCCTGAATATGACTCATTTATAATTATATATTTATATATCTATGAAAATTGTTCCCAATTGGGCCCCGCACCTCCTAAGGCCGGCCCTGAGTGTTGAGCAACCGGAAGATCAGGTAGGTTAAGGTGGACTGAGCAGAGGTGCTTTGCGAAACGATCGCCAAGCCTGCGCTTGGTCTCGCCGATATACAGGGGATGTTCTCATTAGGGAACGGGGGTTCCCCTCTTCCATTGTAAATGAGGCTCTCACTAGGTTCTCCTCGATATCCTGCAGCTCTGCTCTTGCTCCCCCTCCCCCCATTTGTAACAAGGAAAGAGAGTCCCCCTTGTCATCACCTTTCACCCCATCAGCCGTTGCATACAACATATAATCCTCCAACATTTTCGCCACCTCCAATGGGATCCCACTACTGGCCACATCTTCCCATCTCCACTCCTTTCTGCTTTCCGCAGAGATCATTCCCTCTGCAACTCACTGGTTAACTCGTCCCTTCCCACCCAAACCACCCCCTCCCCAGGTACTTTTCCCTGCAACCGCAGCAGGTGCACCACCTGTCCCTTTACCCCCCTTTACCTCCCCCATCGATTCTATCCAAGTCGTTCACAAGGGTGACTCTCCCATTTTCCCAGACAAATCGGGATAGGAATTGGTTGCTGGCATGCAAATCAGTTGCAACATCAGTAAATTAAGAGTTACATTTCAGTTTTGAATTGTTGCTAAGTAACTTTCACAGGACAGTCCAATTTGGTAGGGCTGTGTCTGGTAATGTTTTAAGTTGTGACGTTAACATTAGACTTGCCCACACTCATTTACTGGCATTGTCAAACTCCTTTCAATGCTCAAAGTATTCCTCAGCCAACAATGTCTGAAACAGGCATGGTCTTGCAGGTTTGCCGAAGTGTAATGTGTACAATTACTGGGTACAATGGGTATTGTAATGTCACAGTAGACAAGAGTGTGATGTGTCACAGGAAAACTGGTGGGGAAAAAAGAAACTGCAACATACCGGGAAGAGGAAAGAGACTGGCTGCCCATTCATCAATGATACACCCATTATCCATCAATCAATTATCATGTTCATAAGTGATAGGAGCAGAATTAGGCCCTTTGACCCACCAAGTCTACTCTGCCATTCAATCATGGCAATTCCATCTCTCCCTCCTAACCCTTGCCTTCTCCCCATAACCCCTGACACCTGTACTAATGAAGAATCTATCTATCTCTGCCTTAAAAATATCCATTGACTTGGCATCCGCAGTCTTCTATGGCAAAGAATTCCACAGATTCACCATCCTCCTCATCCCCTTCCTAAAAGAACATCCTTTAGTTCTGAGGCTATGCCTTCTGGTCCTAGTTCTCCCGTGAGTGGAAACATCCTCTCCACATCCACTCTATCCAAGCCAATAATCAACCAATTGATAAATCCATCAATTTTATACCCAACCCATGAAGAGAGAGTGGTGGGTAGAGTGGTAAAGAAGGCGTACGGTGTCATCGGCAAAGAAGGCGTGCAGTGGAGGTGGAGGTGGAGGTGGAGGCAGATACAATATTGGTATTTAGGAGGTTTTTAGTTAGGCACATGGATATGCAGGGAAAGGAGGGATATGGATCACAAGCAAACGGAGGAGGTATGATTAACTTGCCATCATATTTGGGCTGAAGGGTTTGTTCCTGCGCTATTCTTTTTAATGTCCTATGGTAACTTGGAAATACTTGAAGCTGATATGGAATGAATATAATGGAAAGGATACCATTTCCCACCATTAGTTGTGGTCATCTTTATGAGTGTAGCGCAATAAACCTAATAGCAAATAGCTTCAATAGCTTCAATCCACTTTCCTGTGAATTGCTCCATGCACCATCATCACTTACTTGGAATAGACTAGTAAAATAACCTGATGCGGGTGTGGCACAATGGTGCAGCTGGTAGAGCTGCAGCGTCACACCACCAGACACCTGGGTTGGATCCTGACCTCGGATGCTGTCTGCGTGGAGTTTGCACATTCTCACTGTGCCACACAAAGCTCTGATGGAGCTCAGATGGATTAGTTTGAAGTTGTGGTATTTGAATGGTGGACACCTGTCACTGCCTGGCACTCAGTGAGCTAGGAACCTGATTTTCATCAGATATGAGGAACAGCAGATGCTGTTTTACAAAAGAAAATATAAAGTGCTGGTGTAACTCAGCAGGACTTCCCCCCCCCCCCTGGAATGGCGGGACTGTCATATGAGGAAAGATTGAAAAGACTAGGCTTGTATTCACTGGAGTTTAGAAGGATGAGGGGGATCTTATAGAAACATATAAAATTGTAAAAGGACTGGTCAAGCTAGATGCAGGAAAAATGTTCCCAATGTTGGGCGAGTCCAGAACCAGGGGCCACAGTCTTAGAATAAAGGGGAGGCCATTTAAGACTGAGGTGAGAAAAACCTTTTTCACCCAGAGAGTTGTGAATTTGTGGAATTCCCTGCCACAGAGGACAGTGAAGGCCAAATCACTGGATGGATTTAAGAGAGAGTTAGATAGAGCTCCAGGGGCTAGTGGAGTCAAGGGATATGGGGAGAAGGCAAGCACGGGTTATTGATTGGGGACAATCAGCCATGATCGCAATGAATGGCGGTGCTAGCTCGAAGGGCCGAATGGCCTCCTCCTGCACCTATTTTCTATGTTTCTATGTTTCTATGACAGGGAGCATCTCTGGAGAACATGGATAGATGATGTTTTGGCTCGAGACCCTTCTTCAGATTCAACATGAGCTTGAGGAAGGCTCTCGACCCCAAACGTCACCTATCAACATTCTCTAGAGGTACTACCGAACCCACTGAGTACATCCAACACTTTATGTATGTTTTGTCTGATTTTAGTTAATGGCTTTTAGTGGTAAGCAAAATTCTCATTTGCAGCTCCAGCAATATTCACATTCTGCTGTGCAACAGTGATTTACGGCACCTTTTAAAAAACAAATATTATAAAATGTGCATTTAATTACATGATAAAATGTGCAGCTGCATGATTTTGGATGCAAGTCCATCCAACCTTCCAGAAATGCTCTTACCACCCTTTCCTCCCCCACCATCATCCCGTCAGCATCAAAATGTTTAGTAAATGATAACGGATTTTTCTGCACAAGCAGGCTCTATCGTTATATGCTGAACACTCTGTATAGAAAGAAAAGTTTCCTGATATCAGTTGTGAACTTATCGCTTACTTTTGTGACCTTGCGTTTACTTGTTTAGCCGCAGAGCTTTCACTTAAAGCAGCATTTCGGGTGAACATTTTCCAAATAGCTGCTGACTCAATTGCACTTTAACCCAGAAGGTTGTGAGTTCAGGTCCTGCTTCGACAGTTCAGCACATGATCTATGCTGCGACTTCAGATCATTGATGGAGACTCTGACCTGGATATGTTTAAGTGCATAAGAGAGCACATTATAGTGGTGGTTTTGTGTGAAACACCAGGGGTGGCACAGTGGCGCAGCAGTAGATTTGCTGCCTTACAGCACCAGAGACCCGGGTTCAATCCCGACCATGGGTGCTTGTCTATATGGAGTTTGCTCGTTCTCCCCGTGACCTGTGTGGGTTTTCTCCAGCTGCTCCAGTTTCCTTCCACACTCCAAAGACGTACAGTTTTGTAGGTTCGGTATAATAGTAAATTGTCCCTAGTGTGTATAGGATAGTGTTAATGTGAGGGGGTCGCTGGTCGGCGCAGATTCGGTGAGCCGAAGGGCTCGTTTCTGAGCTGTACCTCTAAACTAAGCTAAACCCAAGAGCAATATTCTATTGCATTCATGGACTGAGGCTTTGTGTACAATAGGAGCAGTCAACAATATGAAAAATATGATGATAATCATGATGACACTTTATTGTCACATGTGGCTGTGTACCTGGATACAGATAAAATCTTTGTTTTGCATACAATCCTGTAAAATAATACTATAGACTAGCACAATCATAGATAAATATGAAAGTGAAGCAATTGTAGTGTGATAGTAGACTTCACTGAGACAGTACACAAAGAGTCGCCACTTTTCTGGCACGCACAAAGTTTCACAATTCAGAAGAGTTTAGTCTTATCTTGGCCTTAAAGGCCCGTTGTCCTGGCAACACCGATCCTCTCCACCGTCTGCCGCCAACTTGAAAACAGCCTTTTTTCCTCTGTAAATGTGTACAAAGGCATTCATTCTACTTAGTTGATTAGTGCGGGTGTCATGGGTTATGCAGGGGAAGGCAGGAGAATAAGGTAAAGAGGGAAAGATAGATCAGCCACAATTGAATGGCGGAGTAGACTTGATGGGCCGAATGGCCTAATTCTGCTCCTAGAACTTATGAACTCTGCCATAACTTTTTTTAAAGTTTCTTAAATGGCACTATCATATCTACTTTCACCACCATTTCTGGCAGTGCGTTCCAGGCATTCACCCTCCTCTGTATAAAAAACTTGCCCTGCAAACCTCCCTTAAAATTTGCTCCTCTCTTCTTAAAGCCATGCCTTCTAGACTTTGACATTTCCACCCCAGGCAAAATAATCTGACTACCCTATCTATGCCTTTCATAATTTTACATACTCCCTTCAGCCTCCGGCCCTCCAGAGAAAATAATCCAAGTTTGTCTTACTTCTGCTAATAACTAATACCCTCTAGAGGATTTAGTTTAGTCTAGAGATATAGCGCGGGAACAGGCCCTTCGACCCACTGAGTCCACGCTGACCAGTGATCCCTTCACACTTACACTATCCTACACACACGCAGTTCACAATTTTTACCCAACCCAATTAGCTTACAAACCTGTACGTCTTTGGAGTGTGCGAGGAAGCCGGAGCTCATGGGGAGAGCGTGCAAACTCCGTACAGACAGCACCCGAAGTCAGGATCGAACCCAGGTCTCCGGTGCTGTAAGGCAGCAACTCTACCGCTGTGCCACCCTAATTTAGAGGAAGTCAAAATCATGGAAAATTTTACCAGAGAGAGTCCAGACACATAATCAGGCCCTTGGTAACAGCAAGGAAAAGGAGTGGGAACAACCAGCAAGAAAACTGCTTAAAGAACACCTTACTGCCAGAAGACTAATGTATTGGAATCTCTGGGAATGTACCAGCTAAGTGTGGTCCATTTTAACTAACACATAGCCAAGTCTTCTTTAACGTGTGTGGTCCATGCACTTTCCAGTCTTTGAGGGCACGTCAATCTTCAGCCAGCCTTGTATGGATTTGTGTCAAATGAACAGAGTGCCTGAAACAAATTTGTGTGATCCATGTGCCGCGGTCTAATTGCTTTGTGAAAGAATTTCCAGCCTGTTATCTTTACAGAGTTTTAAGACCTGTCTGTCCTCACAAATTAAGAGTAAAAGCAATTTTACGAGTAAAATAGAGGCACTGTAGCACCATGCTCTGTTCCCCAAAATCTCCAAAGAGCAAAAATCTATTCATTTTTTGTTGCTTTTGCGATATTTTACTGTGAAAAATGTATCCATATCACAACATCAACTAGACTTCAAAAGTATTCATTGAGTGGGAGACACTTTGGAACAAAAATGCGCATGAAATGTCCTGGACTCATAAAGTTATATACAGCATGGAAATAGGTCCTTTGGCAAAACACATCAATGCCAACCAAGATGCCTACCTGAAGCTTGAGCCATTGCCTTGTGTTTGGCCCTTCCATCCATGTTTTAGTTTAGTTTAGTTTAGTTTAGAGATACAGCGCAGAGAAAAGCCCTTCGGCCCATCAAATCCATACTGACCAGCGATCCCAGCACATTAACACTACCCTACACACACTAGGGGCAATTTTACATTGACACTAAGCCAATTAACCTACTGTACAAACCTGTACATCTTTGGAATGTGGGAGGAACCCGAAGATCTCGGAGAAAACCCACGTAGGTCATGGAGAGAGTGTACAAATCCTGTAGTCAGGATCAAACCCGGCACTAGTATAAGGCAGTAGCTCTACCGCTGGCTGCGCCAACGTGACACTCACCGTATTTGTCTAAATGTCCTTAAAATGTTGTAATTGCATCCATCTCTGCTACATCCCCTGGCAGCTCGTTCCGTACACCCAAGGCTCAGTGCTGGGACCCCAGCTATTTACAACATATATTAATGATTTGGACGAGGGAATTGAATGCAACATCTCCAAGTTTATGGATGACACGAAGCTGGGGGGCAGTGTTAGCTGTGAGGAGGATGCTAGGAGGCTGCAAGGTGACTTGGATAGGCTGGATGAGTGGGCAAATGCATGGCAGATGCAGTATAATGTGGATAAATGTGAGGTTATCCACTTTGGTGGCAAAAACAGGAAAGTAGATTATTATCTGAATGGTGGCCGATTAGGAAAGGGGGAGATGCAACGAGACCTGGGTGTCATGGTACACCAGTCATTAAAAGTAGGCATGCAGGTGCAGCAGGCAGTGAAGAAAGCGAATGGTATGTTAGCATTCATAGCAAAAGGATTTGAGTATAGGAGCAGGGAGGTTCTACTGCAGTTGTACAGGGTCTTGATGAGACCACACCTGGAGTATTGAGTACAGTTTTGGTCTCCTAATCTGAGGAAAGACGTTCTTGCCATAGAGGGAGTACAGAGATGGTTCACCAGACTGATTCGTGGGATGTCAGGACTTTCATATGAAGAAAGGCTGGATAGACTCGGCTTGTACTCGCTAGAATTTAGAAGATTGAGGGGGGATCTTATAGAAACTTACAAAATTCTTAAGGGGTTGGACAGGCTAGATGCAGGAAGATTGTTCCCGATGTTGGGGAAGTCCAGAACAAGGGATCACAGTTTAAGGATAAGGGGGAAATCTTTTAGGACCGAGATGAGAAAAACATTTTTCACACAGAGAGTGGTGAATCTCTGGAATTCTCTGCCACAGAAGGTAGTTGAGACCAGTTTATTAGCTATATTTAAGAGGGAGTTAGATGTGGCCCTTGTGGCTAAGGGGATCAGGGGGTATGGAGAGAAGGCAGGTACAGGATACTGAGTTGGATGATCAGCCATGATCATATTGAATGGCGGTGCAGGCTCGAAGGGCCGAATGGCCTACTCCTGCACCTATTTTCTATGTTTCTATGTTTCTATGACTCGCTGGGCCAAATGTCCAGTTTCCACATTGTGTCTCTAAAGTCTAAAGTCTAAAATAAGGCACCATTCTCCTGATTCCTCTGTGTTCCCTTCTATATTTGTATGGCTCAATTTTTCACCTGGAAATGTGTTTCAAAAGAATCTATTTAATTATGGGTTAATAACAGGGGAAAAAGCTTATACTTAAATTATGGAAAAACGCTCCTATACCAAAAATAAATATGTGGATTTCAAATATTTTTGAAACATTACACCTGGAAGATATGAGACTCCTCCTTGCAGGCAAATCAGACCACTTCCAAAAGACGTGGTCTGCATTTATCGACTTACTACAAGTATAAGGTGCAACAGTACTGTAAAAAAATAAATGGTGTCAGAATCTGGTGAGGGGGGATGAAAAATACAAAGTTGGTATATCCCTTTTTGCGCAGTTTTTATAATAGAGTTTGTGTTTCTTTTTCTTTCTTTCATTTCTATGGCCTATATCTTAACTTTTTTCCCTAACTCTTTGTTTAATTGGTTTTTCTTTTTGATCACTCTTTCACTAACACGACTCTCTCTCACTTTCTTTACTTTCTTTATTTCTATCTTTCCTTAAAGCTTAAAAAATGAAGGGGTACAATAAATGTAATAAGATATATGTGGCTTGTACTTCTGTAACTTAATGCACTTCTACTAAATAAAAATATAAAATTAAAAAAAATTAAAAAATAAAAATTCTCCTGGAGTTCACTGTTCAAGCAAATGAGATATAGTGATTTAATTGCATAATTGCTTATTTTATTATCTGCTTGGAATTACTCTTCATTATTTGAATTTTCTGCTGCGAACCATTTGCATTTCTAAATGTTCTTTCAACCTAATCTCTGGGTATTTCAACACCATTCAGGCAAACAAATGTCATCTGTTTTTCCCTTCCCACACAACCCAACATAATCCCTTGTTTGCCATTTCACAATCGGCCCAGGTGGCTTATCCAGCATTACCTTATACACTTCCTTCTTCTGGGCCATTCTTTGGAAAGTGAACCAAAATGTCACACACGTTACCAAATGGCATCACATAAAGCAATACATTAAAAAAAACATTCTTGTAAGAGATTAATTGCTAATTTCCTACCTACATGGGCTATAATGCAAGTCTGCTAAAGATATGAACATTTTAGCTTTTTAAAATTCACTAACTGAGTTATGAAAAATATGCTTCCGTGAGATGTCACATACGTGACGAAGTCTATTTGACCTCTGACCCTAAACATACATTATCAGCATAACATAAATATTTCACTTGATAACATCTGGAAAAAAAATATGAATCATATATACAGCACAAAACTATATACGTAATGCTTGCAGAAGAGATGTATTCCACAATTTTTGGTCACACACATGACTAAGAACGGGCTTTCAGCTTCTTCCAATTCCATTAGCTCTCCTGGATTTACTATCACTTTGCATGGAGGTTTCCGAAGGCATTGGGAAATTAAGGAATTTTCTGCCATCATCGGAAGCCCCTAAGGCTCTGAATTACAATCTACCCTTTTCTGAGGCTATACAACAATTACATTCATAAGTCTTAGGAGCAGAATTAGGCCATTCAACCCTTGTCTACTTCGCCATTCTATCATGGCTGGTATATCTTTCCCTCTTAACCCCATTCTCCTGCCTTCTCCCCATAACCCGATACCCGTATTAATCAAGAATCTATCAATCTCCACCTTAAAAATATCCATTGGCCTCCACAGCTTGCTGTGGCAAAGAATTCCACAGAGTCACCACCCTCTGACTAAAGAAATTCCTCCTCATCTCCTTCCTAAAGGAACATCATTTAATTATGAGGCTATGACCTCTAGTCCCAGACTCTCTCACTAATAGAAACATAGAAACATAGAAAATAGGTGCAGGAGTAGGCCATTCGGCCCTTCGGCCCTTCGAGCATGCACCGCCATTCAATATGATCATGGCTGATCATCCAACTCAGTATCCTGTACCTGCCTTCTCTCCATACCCCCTGATCCCTTTAGCCACAAGGGCCACATCTAACTCCCTCTTAAATATAGCCAATGAACTGGCCTCAACTACCTTCTGTGGCAGAGAATTCCAGAGATTCACCACTCTCTGTGTGAAAAATGTTTTTCTCATCTCGGTCCTAAAAGATTTCCCCCTCATCCTTAAACTGTGACCCCTTGTCCTGGACTTCCCCAACATCGGGAACAATCTTCCTGCATCTAGCCTGTCCAAACCCTTAATGGAACCATCTTCTCCACATCTACTCTATCCAGGCCTTTCATTATTCGGTAAATTTGAATATGGCCCCTTTTATTAAGGTTGCTAAGAGGGACATATTATGCATTGCTTAATATTCTTCACGATCAGGCAATGGGAGAAAGATTCTCACCCCAGGGCCCTTAACTGACAACTTTCCACCAAGAAGCACAAAAACAACATAATCTGGATGCTGGAAACCTGTTACTAAACAGAAGTACTCAGTATGTCAGGCCCCTTCTTTAGTCATAGGGTGGTGAACCTGTGGAATTCATTGCCACAGACGGCTGTGGAGGCCAAGTCAATGGATATTTTTAAGGCAGAGATTGACAGATGGGTGTCAGGGGAGAAGGCAGGAAAATGGGGTTACAAGGGAGAGATAGATCAGCCATGATTGAATGGTGGAGTAGACTTGATTGGCTGAATGGCCTAATTCTTCTCCGATGACATGAACTTCTGTGGAGACAGCAACTGAGTCTGAAATGGCCTTAAAGTCATTTGATCTATCTCCACACACTCTCACTCGTCTGTATCCACTTTGTAGGCTTTGTCGTCTTTCGCCAGTTCTTTTCCAGCTTTCTCCTAAACCCACACCACCCCCACTACAATCAGTCTGAAGAAGGGTCCCGATCAGAAACATCACCTATCCATGTCCTTCAGAGAAGTTGCCTGACCCCCTGAGTGACTCCAACACTTTGTGTTTTCCTCGAGATTCCAGCATCTGCAGTTCCTCGTTTCTCCATTTGAAATGTATTGGTTCTTTATTATCTATTCTTGAGGTTTCCACCAATTGTTGATAATTTTAGTTTGGACCATTAGCCTCTCCAACTATTTTATCAAAGCTTTTTGAACAGTAGCGCACAATGTTAAGATGTTACCTCATTGTCCCTCACTCTACCCAGTTGCTCCTTTCCAAATAATTCTCACTGTTAACAGTGATTATCCTGTAAAAATAATTACTGATTATTGATTTCATTATCATGCATGTGAGAGAGACTAATGCATCTGTAATTGCCCATGTTTTAGATTGCTGCCAACCTCTGTGCTATCCAGTCACATGAAAGCTAGCCCTGAGCCATAAATCAGTACCGCACAGTGATCTAGAAAGAAAAAGAAAACTGCGGGAAAAAAAGACCCAAAGTGCTGGAGTAACTCAGCAGGTCGGGTAGCATCTCTGGAGAACATGAATGCGCGATGTTTATACTGATCAGTCTGAAGAAGGGTCCTGACCCAAAACATCAACCATCCATGTTCTCCAGAGATGCTGCCGGTCCCACTGAGTTACTTTGTATCATTTCTTGTTTCTGCAGATGCTTAAAATCTAAATAAGAATACACAATGCTAGAAAGACCCATCAATTCAGTAACATCTGTGGAGAGAAACGGAATTAATATTTCAGGTTGAAAATGTTTCATCTGATTAAACTTCCTTTGTATCATTACTTTGTA
This sequence comes from Amblyraja radiata, assembly GCF_010909765.2. Taxonomy (NCBI): domain Eukaryota; kingdom Metazoa; phylum Chordata; class Chondrichthyes; order Rajiformes; family Rajidae; genus Amblyraja; species Amblyraja radiata. Next base: position 26,644,991 of record NC_045960.1, on the reverse strand, counting down.
CCATTAGTTTAGTTTTGTTTAATTTGGTCTTATCATTGTCACGTGTACCGAGGTACAATGAAAAACTTTTGTTTTTCATCCTATCCAGTCGGCATGACTGGATAGCATGACAAACAAAAGTTTCAAACTTCTGCACCTCTTGCCTGGTGGAAGAGAGGAGTAGAGGGATTGACTGAGGTGAGACATTGATTATGCTGAGGCGATGTAAAGTGTAGATGGAGTAATTGGAAGAGAGGTTGGTGTGTGTGATGGTCCCGGCTGCAGTCTCGGGAAGGGGCTGTTCCGAAACCATACTGCGATGCATGCCGATAAAATGCTTTCTGCAACACATCTGTAGAAGTTGGTGAGGGTTGTGAGGACATGCTGAAGTTCCTTGGTCTTCTAAGGAAGCATAAGCGATGGTCCGCTTTCATGGCCATTGCTCCGATGTGGCTGGTCCAGGTCAAATTGCTGGTGATGTTTACTCCTAAGCATTTCAAGCTATCAACCATGGATGGTAGAGCAAGGCATTCCAACAAGTTTTCATCGTGTGTCTACTCTGGCATACGACATGGTCATTTGGTCATGGTTAATCTCTTATGTTAATGTTATCTCGTGTACTAACCATGTTTAGTTTAGTTTAGTTTAGATATATAGTGCGGAAACAGGCCCTTTGACCCACCAAGTCCGTGCTGACCAGCGATCCCCATACACTATCACTATCCTTCCTACACACCAGGGAAAATTTACATTACCGAAGCCAATTAACCCTCAAACCTGTAAACCCTCATAAACATGTGTAGCCTTTCGGATAGTGCTGTAGATGCAAGATAAGGCAGTGGCACCAGGTCCAGCTCGTAGGCACAGCGCGGCAAAGTCAGATCAGGGCTATAGTGAAAGGAGACTCTAGAGTTAAAGGGATAGCCATGAGATTCTATGGCAGCCAATTGGACTGCAGGAAGTCTTGGAGAGGCTGGAGAAAGGTTTGAGACCTGCTGAGTTACTCCAGCACTTTGAGTCCTTTTATCTCCCTCGTAATGTTTATATATTTATATGCCATTGCCCAGAGTAGGTGAATTGAGGACCACAGGACAAGGGTTTAAGGTGAAGGGGAAAAGACTTAACAGGAATCTGAGGGGTGACTTTTTCACATAAAAGGTGGTGGGTGTACGGAACCAGCTGCCAGAGGAGGTAGCTGAGGCAGGGACTATCCAAACGTTTAGGAAACAGTTAGACAGGTACGTAGATAGGGCAAGTTTAGAGGGATATGGGCCAAGCACAGGCAGGTGGGACCAGTGTAGCTGGGACATGTTGGCCGATGTGGGTAAGTTGGGCTGAAGGGCTTGTTTCCACACTATGACTATATACTTCAAAAGAAGGAGGCATATGTAAGATTTTGGCAATCAGGATTGTCTGTGAGTACATGAACTGTAGGAGTATACTTAAGAACGCAATAAGAAGAGTAAAATTCAGAAGATATGAAGTGGAACTGGCAGGCTATGTAAAGGAAAATCTTAAGGGATTTGGCCGGTATATTAAGAGTGAAAGGGTGGCTTGGGAATGGACGTACAAACTTCATACAGACAAGCAGCCCTAGTCAGGATCAAACCCGGGCCTCTGGCTCTACCGCTGTGCTGCCGAGACGCTTCTGATCTGTTTTACTGAGGAGAAAATCATAGACGCTAAGGAATTGAAGCATAGGAGTTGGAGGAACAGCATCTCATATTGGACTGGAGGGCGGCAGCTCCGACCACCCCGGGCCGCGGTGTTTGAGCCGGCCCGTTCGCGGAGCTCGGTGAGCCACGGGACTGATTTACCATCGCCCGGTGGGTATCGCCTCAGCGCAGCGGGAGAAGAGGAGGGAAGAGACTGCAGCCCTAAGATTTTTGCCTCCATCACAGTGAGGAGGTGCTTGGTGGACTCACTGTGGTGGATGTTAATTTGTGTTTACTGTTGTTTATTATTGTATTATTATATGTATGACTGCAGGCACGAAATTTCGTTCAGATCGAAAGGTCCGAATGACAATAAAGGAAATTCAATTTCGCTTGGGCAGCTTACAGCCCAGTGGTGTGAATATTGATTTCTCTAACTTCAAGTAACCCCGGCATTCCCTCTCTCTCTATCCTTCCCCCACCCAAGTTGCACCAGCTTCTCGTTTTCACCCAAAAAACAGCTAACAATGGCCTGTTTCCTTTATCATCATTACATTTTTGCATATCTTTCATTGATTGTTTTTTATCTCTCCACATCACCGTCTATATCTCTCATTTCCCTTTTCCGTCACTTTCAGTCTGAAGAAGGGTCTCGACCGAAAAGGTCACCCATTCCTTCTCTCCGGAGATGCTGCCTGTCCCGCTGAGTTACTCCAGATTTTTGTGTCTACATTTGAGTTAAACCAGCATCTGCAGTTCTTTCCTGCACATCTGCAGTTCCTTCCTACACATAGGAGTGAGATGTCTTTGATCAGCAATGAATTACTAAAGAGGATGTGTTGGCATTAAGACGGATAAATCCCTGGGGCCTGAACAAGTGAACATCGGACCTTGTGGGAAACCAGGGAGGAAATTGCAGAGGCCCTTGCAACGATATTTGCATTACCTTTTGCTACAGAGGGTAGCTAAGGTTGTATCGATATTTAAGAAGGCCAGCTGGTAAAAGCCAAGGATCAGAAGCCTCAGAGCTGCCAAGGAAAGGTACTCTGAGAAGTTGAGGAGCAAATTCTCAGCTAGTGACTATTCTTCAGTTTGGAAGGGCTTGCAAGAATTCACCAGCTACAAGAGGAAAGCCCCCCCCCCCCGCCACCTCGCCCTTGGACAATCGTCAGCTGACCAACGACACTTGAATGAGTTCTACTGCAGGTTTGACAAGCAGAAACGTAACCCTGGTACCTCCTCCTCCCTAGTCTACAAAGACTGGACTCTTCTGCACCCACTCCTCCCCATTCACCACTTCACACCTACTTAAAGCAAGACTCCAGTCTGAAAAGACTGGATCCTTTCCCACCCCAACCAACACTTCACACCCACTCACAGCCTCCTCCAGTCTGCAAAGACTGGACATTTCTACACCCACTCCTCCCAATTACCACTTCACACCTACTCCAAGACTCCAGTCTAAAAAGACTGGATGCTTTCCCACCCACCCCTCCCCAATCACCACTTCAAACCCAATTACCCACACCCTCCGTGCTGTAGAACTTCTCTTTTTCATCATCAACAATAAAAATAGAGGAGGCGGAGAGGCTGTTCAGAAGACAGAAAAGCCGGAAATCTCCAGGACTGGACAATGTTTCCCTCTCTTCTCTCAAGCTCTTGCCAAACAACTGGCAGACAGGAAGTGGCACAGCTGGCGGCCTGGTGCCATTGCAACAACCTGAAGCTCAGTCAACTTTAGGAGATAGAAACATAGACATAGAAACATAGAAATTAGGTGCAGTAGTAGGCCATTCGGCCCTTCGAGCCTGCACCGCCATTCAATATGATCATGGCTGATCATCCAACTCAGTATCCCGTACCTGCCTTCTCTCCATACCCTCTGATCCCCTTAGCCACAAGGGCCACATCTAACTCCCTCTTAAATATAGCCAATGAACTACTGGCCTCGACTACCCTCTGTGGCAGAGAGTTCCAGAGATTCACCACTCTCTGTGTGGAAAAAGTTCTTCTCATCTCGGTTTTAAAGGATTTCCCCCTTATCCTTAAGCTGTGACCCCTTGTCCTGGACTTCCCCAACATCGGGAGCAATCTTCCTGCATCTAGCCTGTCCAACCCCTTAAGAATTTTATAAGTTTCTATAAGATCCCCTCTCAATCTCCTAAATTCTAGAGAGTATAAACCAAGTCTATCCAGTCTTTCTTCATAAGACAGTCCTGACATCCCAGGAATCAGTCTGGTGAACCTTCTCTGCACTCCCTCTATGGCAATAATGTCCTTCCTCAGATTTGGAGACCAAAACTGTACGCAATACTCCAGGTGTGGTCTCACCAAGATCTCCCCTTCCCCTCATCCCACTCACCATCAACAACACCACAGTTACATCTGGTGAATCGTCCGATCAGCTGAGAAGGTCATTGGCTGCAACCTTCCCTCCATTGATGAACTGTACACTGCAAGGGCCAGGAAGTGAGTGGGGAAGACCATCTCTGACCCCTCTCACCCTGACCACAAACTTGTTGAATCACTTCCCTCTGGAAGGTGACTCCGGATTGTCAAAGCTGCCACAGCCAAACATAAAAACAGTTTTTATCCACGAGTAGTAGCTCTACTCAATAACCAAAAATCTGTAGCCTCCTTTTGCTCTGGTATTTTATTTAATTCACATGTTTAATCAATAATGTTTTAATATTAATGTTTAATGTTTTATGTGTCATTCCTAACTGTCACTGTATGTCATGTTGTCACTTGTGGGCGGAGCACCAAGGCAAATTCCTTGTATGTGAATACTTGGCCATTAAACTTATTCATTCATTCATTCATTCATTCATTCATTCATTCATTCACTCATTCAAAGGTTGGTGAACTGGACATCAGTGGTGGGCAGGTTGTTGGAAATGTTTTTTAGGGATAAAATCTATGAGCATTTTAGTTTAGTTTAGTTTATTTTAGTTTAGAGATACGGTGTGAAAACAGGCCCTTCGGCTCACCGAGTCCGCACCGACCAGCGATTCCCACACACTAACAGTATCTTACACACTAGGGCCAATTTACAATTTTACCGAAACCAATTAACCTACAAACATGTATGTCTTTAAAAAAGAGCTCTGGGATGCCTTGAAGTTGCAAGAGACATTATTTTAATAATCTAAAGTAGGCTCTCGACCCAAAACGTCACCCATTCCTTCGCTCCAGAGATGCTGCCTGTCCCACTGAGTTACTCCAGCTTTTTGTGTCTATCTTACTTTCATTCAGGCCAGCCTTCAATGGAATGGCAAGGAAGTTGGGCTTGCAATGTTTTCAATCATCTCCACGCTTTGCTATTTTGGTTTCTGAACAGTGATCCCTGCATTACATTAGTGCAGATAATGGGATCAAGCGTTGTCATTGCAACCACATATGTGGCTAATAAGCAATTTCCATTTGAAGACAATGTTCTGTTGTTGTGCTCACAAAAGGTCAGATATTTTTCAAATGATCTGTAGCCTCCTTTGCAACTGCCAAAGCACAGCAGGTGGAGTTGCTCCAATGGCACTATTTCATCCTTCAGCGTTCAGTCATCACAAATTATACCAAGAGGTGAATCCACAGATGCAACCTGTGGTGGAAAAAGGCTACTTCCTAATTCACTCATTGGCAGCACCAACCTGTGGAAATGGATGAAAAATAAAAAAAACCCTGCGGAAACAGGCCCTTCAGCCCATCGAGTGCGCCGACCAGCGATCACCCGTTGACACTGTTTCTATCCTACACACTAGGTACAATTTACAGAAGCCAATTAACCTTCAAACCCGCACGTCTTTGGAGTGTGGGAGGAAACCGGAGCTCCCGGAGAAAACCCACGCAGGTCGTGGGGAGAAAGTACAAGATTCTTACAGACAGCACCCGTAGCCAGGATCAAACCCGGGTTTCTGGCATTGTAAGGCAGCAACTCTACCGCTGCGCCACCGTGCTGCCTCAAACACATGGACTGAATGTGGATACTCAGCATGGCTTTGTGAATGAGAAATCTTGTCTTATTATCTCAATCAATAGGATTGAGCTGTTGAGGAGGTGACCAAGTGGATTGTTGAGGGTCAGGTGGAAGATGTTGTATACATTAACCCTAGCAAGGTTGCATGGTAGGCTAGTGCAAAAAATTATTGAACTGCTGATCTAGGGTGAGTTAGCCAACTGGATACAAAATTAGCTTGGTGGTAGGAGACATGGGATAATAGCAAATAGTAAAGGGGATTTTTGGCGAAAGGTCTCGATAGAGTGAATGTGGCAAGGTTTTTTTCCACTAGTTTATGTGATAAGGGCAGAATTAGGCCATTCGGCCCATCAAGACTACTTCGCCATTCAATCATGGCTGATCTATCCCTCCTAACCCCATTCGTGTATGAAGGTATATGTATGAACCGAAGGGCCTGTTTCCTCTCTGTATGACTCTATACACTTGTTCTTAATTATGATTGGGCTTAGTTATAGTATTATTTTTACTGAACTGTGTGCAAAAAAGGAATTTCACTTTACATGTGACCATAAAGTACAATTGAACCATTCTTTGGAAATTCAGGAGGGAAAGGCTAAATCTGATTTTTATCTCTCGACATGAGGGGAATAAAAACCCCATCGCCTGAGTCTGTCTGTGGTGTTCAGACTGGAATTACACAGCCTACAATCTTGCCATCCCGCTCCACTGGTTTCAGCAGAACACCACCAAACGCTTTCATAGAGTGATACAGTGTGGAAACAGGCCCTTCAACCCAACTTGGCCACATCGGCCACAATGGCCCAGCTACACTATTCCCACCTGCCCGCATTTGGTCCATATCCCTCCAAACCTGTCCCATCCATGTAACTGTCTCACTGTTTCTTAAACAATGGGATAGTCCCAGCCTCAACTACCTCCTCTGGCAGCTTGTTCCATACACCCACCATCCTTTGTGTTAAAAAAATTATCCCTCAGATTCCTATTAATTCTTTTCCCCTTCACCTTAAACCTATGTCCTCTGGTCCTCGATTCACCTACTCTGGGCAAGAGACTGCGCATCTGATTTCATCTATCTCATCGTCACTTTGTGTGGTTTAGTTCCGCCTGCAAGTCGTCTATCTATCGTTAATGAGGAAGATAATCATAAACTGCAGGTGCAGCAGGCAGTGAAGAAAGCGAATGGTATGTTAGCATTCATAGCAAAAGGATTTGAGTATAGAAGCAGGGAGGTTCTACTGCAGTTGTACAGGGTATTGGTGAGACCACACCTGGAGTATTGTGTACAGTTTTGGTCTCCAAATCGGAGGAAAGACATTCTTGCCATAGAGGGAGTACAGAGAAGGTTCACCAGACTGATTCCTGGGTTGGCAGGACTTTCATATGAAGACAGGCTGGATAGACTCGGCTTGTACTCGCTAGAATTTAGAAGATTGACGGGGGGATCTTATAGAAACTTACAAAATTCTTAAGGGGTTGGACAGGCTAGATGCAGGAAGATTGTTCCCGATGTTGGGGAAGTCCAGGACAAGGGGTCACAGTTTAAGGATAAAGGGGAAGTCCTTTAGGACCGGAGATGAGAAAGACATTCTTCACGCGGAGAGTGGTGAATCTCTGGAATTCTCTGCCACAGAAGGTAGTTGAGGCTAGTTCATTGGCTATATTTAAGAGGGAGTTAGATGTGGCCCTTGTGGCTAAAGGGATCAGGGGGTATGGAGAGAAGGCAGGGACAGGATACTGAGTTGGATGATCAGCCATGATCATATTGAATGGCGGTGCAGGCTCGAAGGGCCGAATGGCCTACTCCTGCACCTATTTTCTGTTTCTATCAAGGAACCATCTTTTTCTTTCAAAATCGACTTTATTTGAGAAATAAATATATACAATACATGATCCTTACAAAACTCCATCCGATATTCTCGGAGGCTATACATACATACAAACAATTTCCCCAAATCACAATTTTCACCCCACACCGTTGCCACTCATGTGGCCCACTGGCGTGATGGGACCGTCGGAGGTTTAGCTACCTCTTGCGATTGTGTTTTGCTCCACTTTTTGCCGACAGGAGGCGCAGCCTGCACGCCACAGACGGGGTATGTCTCGCTTTATTTTTTTTTGCTTCGACAAACTGACCGCAGCTTACAGAAGAAAGAAAATATATTTTATATTAAGCTTTACAAAAAAAAAAAAAACTGTCCAAATCCCCGAGGAATGGCAGCAAGTTGCAGGGAGATAGTTGGGCTGGATTTGGACTGTCTGGTAGGATTCCAGTGATCCGAGAAGATTGTTGTATTAAAAAAAGGGGAATGACGCACATCCACAGCTGACCTCTCCTGCATAGGAAATACAAAACGAGTTTCCGAACACTTTCAAATCAATCTTCAAATGCGACGCGCGTTGCCGATAGCAATCAATATTCTGCAGTGTGATCCACTCGCCTTTTCATTAATGGGACCAATGCAGTCTGGGGAGGTAATGAACACGAAACCGCCAAAGGTCTTCCTTGTATGGGATTGCCATTAAAATTACAGTTCTCGGGCGTTCGTGTCAAAATTATATAGAAACATTGAAAATTAAGTGCAGGGGTAGGCCATTCGGCCCTTCGAGCCAGCACCGTCATTCAATATGATCATGGCTATTCATCTAAAATCAGTACTCCGTTCCGGCTTTCCCCCCATATCCCTTGATTCCTTCAGCCCTAAGAGTTAAACCTAACTCTCTTGAAAATGGTTTCTTAAATGTTGGAATATCACTGTCCTCCACCTATAATCGATCAATATAAAGTCTACCGTCCGCATTCCCCGTCGTCTCGAAGACAGAATTTCCAACATTTATTCAACATTGTATCTCTAAACCAAACCATTTCATTACCTCGAGTTCCCCTCTCCCCTGACTCTCAGTCTGAAGGAGGGTCTCGACCCGAACCGTCACCTATTCGTATTCTCCAGAGATGCTGCCTGGCCCACTGAGTTACTCCAGCATTTTTGGTGTATGTCTATCTTCCATATATAATCTTTTTTGCAAAAAAAAGGAAATCAATGACGGGCAATTTTTTTTAGAGCTATTTGCAGGTTGCTGGGGTATTGGAGAGGCGACAACAGCTGGCGGCGTTTTATTCCTCTCCCACTTAAAGCCACTACTGCCTTCACTGTCCCGTTAAATTTTACTGGGCAGTAAATTTCATGCTGGCAAGGCTGACAGCCGCGGTCCTGCCCAGTCACTGGAGGAACATTGGCCGCTCTGTGCCAGTGGAATGAGGACCAGACTTGGTATAGGCCAGCACAGCATTCAATCAGTTCATCAATCACCCCTCTTTGGCCGGCAACTTTCGAGTTACTTCGAGTGACAGACAGCCCCCTCTATTTCTCCTTTATCTTTAAAGCCTATCTTTCTTCCAGATCGGTAAAAAAAAATGTGAGTGAAGGGTTCGCAACGATTTACATAATATTTATATATTTATATATATATATATATATATATATATATATATATATATATATATATATATATATATATATAGAGAGAGAGAGAGAGAGAGAGGGGGGGGGGGGATTTGTCGAGTGTTGTAAAAGTCGCATTCTTGCATGCAGTTTTCAATTTTTGAGTGTTTCCCAAAAGCAATTTATGCAAATAACATAGGCGTGCCATGTCAATGACTCACAGCCGGAACTGCTCACAGGAGCCATATAAAAACTAATGGCAGAGTTAATACGCAGATAGCGAAAGCTTTGCACAGTGAGTGTAGCTGATGGAATAACAGCAGAGAGGGGGCGGAAGAAAAAATATATTTAGTGCAGAAGGGCAAGGAAAATTGATCCCGTCCGCATTTATTTTAATCTTTAAATTGAGCCGGTGAATTACAATGGCCGATGAAAGTGACAACGATAAGTGCAATAATTTTAACGTGTTGAACTGGGAACAAGTGCAGCGGCTGGACAGGATCCTAACGGAGACCATCCCAATCCACGGGCGAGGTAATTTCCCGACGCTGGAGTTGAAGCCCCGGCAGATTGTGCAGGTGGTGCGGCGTCGCTTGGAGGAGAAACGCATCTGTGTGCGAGATGTCAGGCTGAACGGCTCGGCGGCCAGTCATGTCCTGCACCAGCACAGCGGGCTCGGCTACAAGGACCTGGACCTCATCTTCAGGGCCGACCTGAGCGGCGACAAGGAGTTCCAGACCGTCAAGAACGTGGTGCTGGACTGCCTGTTGGACTTCTTGCCCGAGGGTGTGAACAAGGACAAGATCACGCCGCTGACTCTGAAGGAAGCGTACGTGCAGAAGATGGTTAAGGTTTGCAACGACTCTGACCGCTGGAGCCTCATCTCGCTGTCCAACAACAGCGGCAAGAACGTCGAGTTGAAGTTCGTGGACTCTCTCCGGCGGCAGTTCGAGTTCAGCGTGGACGCTTTCCAAATCAACCTCGACTCGCTCCTGCTCTTCTACGAGTGCTCCGAGAACCCGATGTCCGAGCACTTCCACCCGAGCATCCTGGGCGAGAGCGTCTACGGCGACTTCAGCCAGGCCTTGGAGCATCTACAGCAGCGGCTGATCGCCACCAGGAACCCGGAGGAGATCCGGGGAGGGGGGCTACTCAAGTATTGCAACCTGCTGGTGCGGGGCTTCCGCGCCGCCAACGAGAGCGAGATGAAAGGCATGCAGAGGTACATGTGCTCCCGCTTCTTCATCGACTTCTCCGACATCGGCGAGCAGCAGCGCAAGCTAGAGTCCTACCTCCAGAACCACTTCATGGGGCTGGAGGACCGCAAGTACGACTACCTGCTCACCCTGCAGCGGGTGGTGAACGAGAGCACCGTCTGCCTGATGGGCCATGAGCGGAGACAGACCCTCAACCTCATCACCACGCTGGCCTTCCGTGTGCTGGCCGAGCAGAACATCATCCCTAACGTGGCCAACGTCACCTGCTACTATCAGCCAGCACCTTATGTCTCCGACGCCAATTTCAACAACTACTACATTGCCCACGTTCAGCCGGTGTTCCCTTGTCAGCAGCACAACTACTCCACCTGGTTACCTTGCAACTGATTTTTGAGGGGGGAGGGAGGGAGGAGGAGAAAAAGGAGCACCAGGAAAGAAGAAGGGGGTAAGAACGACAAGGGGAGCATTGGGGGTGAGATTTGTGGCTCTAGTGGCCGAGACAGGAGAGGGATTGAGACTGGGGTGGACTCTATCTGTCAACGATTGGGAAGTAGGGAGGAGGAGCGAGATTGACCTAGGCTTGGCTTGTGACCTGCTTCCAGTTTTTTTTTTTTTAGCGTTATTTTGTTTTAAAATCAAATTCAAAGATTTTTTTTAAAATTCGTGTTTGAAGAGGGTAGATTTTGTTTTACTCTCAGCAACAATAACAACCCCGAGCCTGGTTATAGACATCTTCGGCTGCAAGAAGCTATCTTCTCCCCACACACTGGTTCTCCCCGCGCCCACTCCTTTCCCCGAGGTTTGAGTAAGAAATGACAACATGGGATTTCAGCACCCATAGCCTTTTCTCATGAGGGTTGAAGAGCCTCTCGTTTCTCCCTTTATTTGTTGTTGTTGTTGTTGTTGTTGTTTAGATGCTGATTTTTAGGGGCAAGGGCTCCTCGTTAATTCCACCCCCTTCCCCATTCTCGCCTGTTCTCCGACCCCTCGCTCATCTGGTAAATCCAATGTAGCACAGGAGCCGAGCGCCGTGAATAGCAATTGCGTTTGGCTTCTGCGAGAGAGAGAGAGAGAGGGAGAGAGAGAGAGATGGCGTGCGAATGGGAACGGTTGCAATTCGGCTTGCAAAACACTATGGATAATGCACCGAGAGATGCTGCTTCTTCACAGTTGCTTTTGTTTTTTGGTTGGTGTGTGTTTTATTTCGGTGAGAGCTCTTCTTTTGTTTTCTCTCTTTGGAATAATCCCAAAAAAACGTTTGCTACAGGGAAAAAAAAAAAGAGTGATTGTTGATGAGAGAAGTCGCTCTTGTGCTAACCCGACGGTGGTCTCACAGAGAGAGAGAGAGAGAGAGAGACTGTTCTCACTGTTCATAGAAACTCTGCAAAACGCTGTGACTAATTAAGGACCAAAGATTTTTTTTTCCGTTTTTATATATCCATAATCTATATCTTGAAAAAAAAAAAACACAAAACCCAAGGAAAAAGATGTGGCTAATTTATATTTGTCTATATACGAACATGAATCAAGTGCCTATGAAGATGGAATAGAGATACTGTATTCAAATCTTGTGGCTTAATCCACATTTTTTCTTTACATCAGGGACAAAAAAAAACCGTGTTCTTGCACGAATTATTAAATTCCCTATTTTCTTGGAAAATACTTGTATTAAAAAAAAATCTTATTTGTGATAGTTTAAAGTATGTATGGTCTTGAACGGTGTAGCACTTAGGCAAGTATTTAAACAAAGTACTCTATATTTTCCAGTTTATAACAAGTTAATTGGTGCTTTTTTTCCCCCTCGCCCCTGATTACAGGTACTGTGTTGCAGCTGTATTTGAGTTTCTAAAGTTAAAGCCTAGATGAGTGTCTTTAAAAAAAATTAAAAAAAAAAAAAAGTTGGGGGGTGGTTGGGAGTGGAAGACTAATTTTTGTTTATTTGGTTGGTTTTGGTGGAGTACATAATTTAGCAAACCCTGCTGAAAGCCAGCGATTGGCATTCGCTGATCCGGCAGCTAGCTTAGCAAATGAATTGAACGAAAAAATAGCTGGCCCCGTGCTTGATGAAGAAGAATAGTACATTTTGGATATGGTTGATTTGACTTGTCACAGGCGGGCATCCATTAATTTAATTTGACAGTTGTTAAGAACAAGCCTATTTCTGACCACCAAAGAAAACAAGGAAACCCTGACAATGGCTTTAAACTTGATGATATTGGAAGCGATTGGGGAAACTGAGCCAGTGACTGACTTGCAAATAACATTCTACGGGTTCTGCATATTTGGCAGGTCTGCTTCAATGAAGGGAAAAATCGTTTGACTCTACGCAACAATAAACCCGTTCTAAATTGCGCTGCAATGTTAACTATTTGACCAAAACATGCAATGTTCATTCCCTTCTGTTTTGCAACAATTTAAAAGATATAAATGTATATTAGTTTCATAGTAAATGAATTTTTGCTTCCAAGTGCTTGGCAGCAGAATGCTATGCCTGATATGCTGGGGCTCAACGTTTCAATGCTAAATTTGCCTTTTTCAAAGTTTCCCCTTTTAAAACAAAACAGTGCCCGTTTCCAAGGTTTGTAATCACCGTTTCCTGTAATGCAATGGCTGCAAGCCCACCAATAATTGCAAGTTTTGCAAAGAATGGGTTGGCGGAGGGGAAGGAGGGGGGGGGGGGGGGTAGTAGGAAAATAAAAACTTAGCACTTTGAATCCAGTCAAGGACTTTGAGAAATATTCTCCGGTTTGCAAAGCGAGGGAAATGCCAGATGATGAGTAAACTATTTTTTAACAAATGCTTGCTTGAATCGTCTGTTCTGAAATCTTGCTCAGTTAAATGAAAAGTCTCTTATCTGGAGATTGGGGGGGGGGGAAGTTAGAAGTCCACAACTCGAGGGGATTTTCTGTGTCTATATCAAGAGCTCCATTTGTTTACTATTGCATATTACTTATTCATTCTGCAGTGTTTGACAACGAAGTGCAGCACTCTGATGTTTACTTGAGAAAAATGAAGGGTGGGGGGTAGGAAATTCCTTCTCTCTTCTACATTATATGGTGTGTATCTTGCTGTTTATTTGGTGTAATACTAAAGTGATTGATCGTGTTAAAAGGTTTTGTATCCTTCAATTCATAAAGAGTGGATGCCCATAGATAGGTAGTCTGGCAGCTGCAATGTGAGGCTTTGACTGGAAAGGAGAGGCCAGGGGGAAATGGGATCAGCTGGTGACAGGGTATGTCCATTATTGTTGGTGACTTTAAATAACCATAGATCACAATCATGTGGGTCCCTTGTGGGATTGCTTCCAGAGCAGGCTGTAGGTATTAAGTAAATTAAAAAAAAAAAAAAAATTTAAAAAGGAAACTGCAAAATAAGAAGGTTAAAGCTTTGGCTGTCAAGCACAGGGCTGAGAGAGGAGGGAGGGCCGGGAGTCGTCAAGCACAGGGCTGAGAGAGGAGGGAGGGCCGGGAGTCAGAAAGGGAGGATCCAACTAACATGTATCACTGCCAGATTTAGCAAAAGGTTGAATCAAATGCAATGTTGTATCAAATGCAATGTGACAAATGTTGAGAGAAGTAGCCAGAGTGTATTTTTAAACTCTCTGTGGAAATTGAGACCAGAATATGCCATGTGCATTGTCCCTTCTCGTATTGTGTGAGGGATTCTTAACTTGGTTAAAAGCACTGTAACAACATGGGTGCGCGAGCAGTTTTTTGTTCTGTAACAGTCAACTGAATTTTAGCTGGATGCTGCACTTTCATCACCAGTAAAGTTTTTAACTAGTTAGGTTCTGTATTTAAACATTGAATGTGTCCAACATAACATCATGCCTTCATTCTTGAATTGGATTAGCTGTAGTTCAACATTCTTTTTTTTGGATTTGCATTAATTTGTAAAGTATCCCCTACTGTATTTGTATAAAATGCATATTCTTGTCTCTTCCTTCCCCCTTTTTTGCTTTTACCACTGGTGAGGTGAGAGCTGCATCTCCAACTAGATAATGGTGCACCAGCTGAAACTCTCCGTGAGTGCTATAGCTTGCAATCTTAAGCTAAAATAAACTGTATTCCATTTGTTTTTTGAGATCAATGCTTTTGTTGGAATGTTAATCTTCCTCCCCCCATGTAAAATTAAAAAAACTATTTATCGCAAGGACTCGTGGGCACATGAACAGTTTGAATGCCCCCCTCAAAATCCACAGCATCTTGGTTGACTTGCTGCAAACCTTGGAATATGAAGGAGGCTCTGTGCATTTACTTCCTCGTCAACTGCCGCACATATATTTGGCTTCTGAGAGGCTTCCTCTTGCAGCAAACTGTGACTTGGATTTGTCTGTCGGACTTTCAGTGACTGAAGGCTCTTGTCAAAAGTAACGCGAATAGCCGATGAAGCCTGGACTCTTGAAGACTAAAGCACCTGTGTCGGTCACAAAGGGAACAGATTGTGAATTTTGTTTACACAATCCAATATTTGGATTTTCTTTTGGTAAATAAAAGTTATTTTTTTCTATTAAGGGGTATCTGGCGTCATCAATCTCTGCCGAGAATGTAACGGTTAGCTCTTCAAAAAAAATCTGTTTAAGAAGCATTTTGTTAGTGCTTTTATAAAAAAAAGCTAAACTCAGCACTTTCTCAGAAGCTGAGCATTCAGCAGCTTCTGACTGCAACTCAATAAATAGGCAAAATTCAGCCCTGTAAGCCAAGTTGGTTTAAGCAATTCAAAATAATGAGTAGCTGCAAGGAATTCTCAGTTTATGCACCACCCTGAATTTTAGAAAGTTAACATTTTCTCCCACTGGTTTAACATTTTCTGGTTAACATTACTGGTTGACAAGTTAACGTTTAGGTACTAATCCCAATTTATAATGTTTGGGACAAAGACCAATTTTATTTATTTGCCTCTACTCCACCATTTGACATTTGCAACAGATAAACTCACATGTGGTTAAAGTGCACATTGTCAGATTTTAATAAAGACCATTTTTATACAATTTGGTTTCATCATGTAGAAATTACAGCCCTGTTTATACATAGTTCCCCCCCATTTCATGGCACCATACTGTTTGGGACACAGCAATATCATGTAAATGAAAGTAGTCTTGTTTAGTATTTTGTTGCATATCCTTTGCATGCAATGACTACTTGAAGTCTGTGATTCATGGACATCACCAGTTGCTGGGTGTCTTCTCTGGTGATGTTCTCCCAGGCCTCTATTGCAGCCATCTTTAGCTTATGCATGTTTTGGGGGCTAGTCCCCTTCAGTTTTCTCTTCAGCATATAAAAGGCATGCTCAATTGGGTTCAGATCGGGTGATTTGACTTGGCTACTCAAGAATTGACTATTTGGTAGCTTTGAAAAACTCCTTTGTTGCTTTAGCAGTATGTTTGGGATCATTGTCTTGCTGTGGAATGAACCGCTGACCAATGAGTTTTGAGGCATTTGTTTGAATTTGAGCAGATAGGATGCATCTACACACTTCAGAATTCATTATGCTACTACCATCAGCAATTGTATCATCAATGAAGATAAGTGAAACAGTACCTTCAGCAGCCATACATGCCCAGTCCATAACACCCCCACCACCATGTTTCACAGATGAGGTGGTATGCTTTGGATCTTGGGCAGTTCCTTCCCTCCTCCATACTTTGCTCTTGCCAACACTCTGATATAAGTTAATCTTCGTCTCATCTGTCCACAAGACCTTTTTCCAGAACTGTAGTTGCTCTTTTAAGTATTTCTTGGCAAACTGTAACCCGGCCATCCTATTTTTGCAGCTAACCAGCGGTTTGCATCTTGCAGTGTAGCCTCTGTATTTCTCTTCATGAAGTCTTCTGCAGACAGTGGTCATTGACAAATCCACACCTGACTCCCGAAGAGTGTTTCTGATCTGTCGGACAGGTGTTGGGTATTTTTTCTTAATTATAGAGAGAATTCTTCTGTCATTTCTTCTGGGGGAGATAACTATGTATAAAAACAGCTGTAATTTCTGCATGGTGAAACCACAATGTATACAAATGACCTTTAATAAAATCTGACAATGTGCACTTTAACCACATGTGATTTTATCTATTACATCTCAAATTGTGGAGTACAGAGGCAAATAAATAAATGATGGGTCTTTGTCCCAAACATTATGGAGGGCACTGTATAGAAGTATATAAAAAATTAGGAGGAGCATGAAAGGACTTGAGTGCTGGAGGAATTTACCGGGTCAGGCAGCATATCTGAAGAACATGGATGGGTGATGTTTTGTGTCGAGACCCTTCACTTCAAACTGATTGTGTGTGGGGAGGGGGAACAGAAGACGGCTGGAAGAGGGGAGAGACAGGACAAAGCGTTGCAGGCAATGGATCAAAATGTGCAGGAAGAAACTGCAGGTGCTGGTTTACACCGAAGACGGATGCAATATGCTGGACTATCTCAACGGGTCAGGTAGGATCTCTGAAGAAAAGGAATAGGTGATGTTTCTGGTTAAAACCCTTTTTCAGAGGAAAACTAGAGGTATGAAAGTTAATAGGTCAACATAGGCAAAGGGGATTTTTTTTACAGGTGAATGTAACTAAGGCCAGAGAATGGCGCATAGATAGGGCAACAGATTATTTTTCCTCCGGTGGTAATTTCAAAGGGCACAGCTTGAAAGTGAGATGGGCAAAAGTTAAAGGGATATTTTCCTTTTTAGTGGAGCAATACACTAAATGCAGCCTAACCAAAGCCTTGGAGTCGCATCACGACTTCCTGACCCAATGTGCTGCCATTGGTGGTGGTGGAGGTAGATACAAAGGTAGCATTTAGGAGGATGTTGGATGAGGACATGGATATGGATCACGTGCAGGAAAATATCTTGGCACCGTGTACTTATGGACCGGAGGGCCTGTTCCTGCTCTGTGTTAATACTTTTATTTGGGGTAGTACAGCTGCTGCCTTACAGCACCAGAGACCTGGGTTCGATCTTGGTTACAGGTGCTTGGTTGTATGGAGTTTATACTTTCTCCCCATGTGGGTCGACTGGGTTTTCCCAGAGAACTTCGGTTTCCTCCAACATTCCAAAGACGTACAGGTTTGTAGGCTAATGGGCTTGGTAAAATGTAAAAATTGTCCCTAGTGTAGTGTTAATGTGTTGGGATCGCAGGTCGGTGTGGACTCTGTGAGCTGAAGGGCCTGGATCTCTAAACTAAAAATGTGTTTTTGAGGGTTGAGAGAACATATTTTCCCCAGCCACTTGATACGTTGCAGCAATTAGTCTCCAGTAGAACCAGTACTAGTTGGAGCTATTTTTCTTTTACCTACTGTTAACAAGTGCAGCCAGCATTTAATGGAACAAGTGATTTGATAACCCCTTTGCAACTAGCTGTCAAATAGTTTACGAACTCCTGACTTTAAATTGGTTCAAGTGGCTTCAGCTTTATAATATTAGTGTGTTTATTTTATGTGGTCAGGCTTTTACTCCATGTGGCTGAACCCATCACTGCTAAAGATCACTCTGCAAGAGTAAATTATAGCCCCACTTAAGCACAAGTTGGTAATTTGCACTTGTGTTACAGATCAGATGCTTGTGCTTTGCTGTGGGGAAATTAATCGGTAATTAATAAATGGTAATTGGTGGGAAAAGTGTGGTGAGTGTCCCTAATTGCTTCCTTTTAAGGGCCTGTCCCATCAGGCGACTCTTTAGGCGACTGCCAGGATCTAGTATAGATGGATTTCACCAACAACACATGGCGACAACCTTCGACAACACCTACATCAACCTACGACTGCAAAAATTGTCGCCGAAAAATTTTCAACATGTTGAAAATTTTGCAGCAGTTGCCTGTAGTTGCCCAGAAAATCGCTTAAGTGGAACAGGCCCATTAGTCTGACCCAAATACAATTCCAGTTTATTACCCCACCCCCTCCACCTCTACTTTCAGTCAGAGGAAGAGTTCTGACCTGAAACATCACCAATTCTTTTTCGCCAGAGATGTTGCCTGACCAACTGAGTTACTCCAGCATTTTTTTGTCTATCGTTTGTAAAAGCCAGCATTTGCTACACTTTAAAAAAGAAATATATATTTTTCTAACTATAATCCTTTGGAATAAATTGACAATCTAGTTTTAAAGATTTCCTCCGCATGAAGTTGGTTTGTTTACAAAATTAATGGAAGACACATAGGATGTTAGAACTTACCGAATGGTTACAGGCATGGTTAGAGTGGGTGTGGAGAGGATGTTTCCACTAGTAGGAGAGTCTAGGACCAGATGTCATACCTAAGAGTAAAAGGATGTTCCTTTAGGAAGGAGAAGAGGGTTTTTGTTTTGTTTTGGTCATAGGATGGTGAATCTGTGGAATTCATTGCTGCAGAAAGGCTGTGGAGGCCAAGTCGATTTACATTTTTAAGGTAGAGAAAGATAGATTCTTGATTAGTGCAGGGGTTGGGGGGAATGGGGTGGAGAGGGAAAGATAGATCAGCCATGGTTGAATGGCAGAGTAGACTTGATGGGGTGAATGGCCTAATTCTGCCATCACATGAAGTACAGCACAGGAACAGGCCCTTCAGCCCACAATGTCTGCGTCAAACATGACACCGAGTTAAACTAATTTCCTCTTCCTGCACGTAATTCATATTCCTCCATTCCCTGCATATCTGTTTATCCATCCAAAAACCTATTAAATGTATAATATCTCCCTCCACGGTCATCTCTGGCAAAGCATTCCAGGTACCCACCATCCTCCGTTTATAATAAAAATAAAAACTTGCCTTGCGCATCTCCATTAAACTTTGTTCCTCTTGCCTAAATACTATGCCCTCCAGCCCTTGACATTTCTACCCTGGGACGAAATAGATTCTGTCTATGCTATGTATGACTTGTTTTGTTTGGAGATCAGTGAAGCATATGGAAACAGGACCTTCGGCCCACCGAATCTGCACTGACCAGCAATCTCTGCACTTTATCCTACACGCACGAGGGCCAATTTTTACATTTATAACCAAACTAATTAACCTACAGACCAGTACCACTTTGGAGTATGGGAGGATACCGAAGATCTCAGAGAAAGCCCATGCACCACAGGGAGAACGTACAAACTCTGTACAGACAGCGCCCGTAGTCGGGATCGAACCCGGGTCTCTGACGCTGTGAGCGCTGTAAAGCAGCCAATTTACCGCTCCATCACAGTGGTGCATGATTTTGTATACTTCCATCAGTTTCTCACTCTGATTCCGATGCTCCAGAAAACATTATCCAAGTTTGTCCCAAATGTTTAATATTTAATAAGGTACAAGTGGGCCACAGGTTTCTGGCACCTCATCCACTGTATTTGTTGTTCAAGATGTGGACTCTTGTACATCGGTGAGACCAAGTGTAGACTGGGCGATCATTTCATTGAACACCTTTGCTCAGTCGGCCTGGACCTACCTTATCTCCAGGTTGCTGAACACTTTAATTCCCCTTCCCATTGCCACACTGACTTTTATGTCCTTGGCTTCCTCCATTGTCAGACTGAGACTAATCACAAATTGGAGAAACAACATCTCATATTTCGTATGGACAGCTTACAACCCAGTGGTATGAATATTGATTTCTCTAACTTCAAGTAACCCCTGAAGTTAGGGGTTACTTGAAATTACGTCACCCAATCCTTCCCTCCAGAGATGCTGCCTGTCCCGCTGAGTGACTCCAGCATTTTCTGTCTAACACAAGTTTCTTGACCCTTTTTCATTCAGTGAGATCGTAGGTGACTGTCCTTGGCCTCTCTACCAGACCATTTTACATAGACCCTTGATTTACCTGCAGGCCAAAAGTCCCTCTTGCTCAAGAGTCAAGTGTGTTTTATGGTCATATGTTGCAAAACGGAACACCCCAACCAGTACGTAAACATGTGAAGGGAAGAACTGCAGATGCTGATATAAATGAAAGGTAGACACAAAATGCTGGAGTAATGCCCCTGTCCCACTTAGGAAACCTGAACGGAAACCTCTGGAGACTTTGCGCCCCACCCAAGGTTTCCGTGCGGTTCCCGGAGGTTTTTGTCAGTCTCCCTACCTGCTTCCACTACCTGCAACCTCCGGCAACCATTTGCAGCCTCCGGGAACCGCACGGAAACCTTGGGTGGGGTGCAAAGTCTCCAAAGGTTTCCGCTCAGGTTTCCTAAGTGGGACAGGGGCATAACTCAGCGGGACAGGCAGCATCTCTGGAGAGAAGGAATGGGTAACGTTTCGGGTCGAGACGGCTGAAGAAGGGTCTCGAACCAAAACATCACCCATTCCTTCTCTCCAGAAATGCTGCCTGTCCCGTTGAGTTACTCCAGCATATTTTGTCTACCAGTATGTAAACATAATAACCTGTAGATACCATAACAAGCAAGAAAACAAAGTTTGATTAATAAAAAAAAAATATATATATAGTACAAAACCAGAAGTCCGTAGTGCAAGCAAGGCAGTTCGTAATTTAGTTGGAGTTCATAGTGTTCAATAGCATGATGGATGTTGGAAAGATGCTGGTTCTGAACCTAGACATAACAGTTTTCAAGCTCCTGTACCTTCTTCCAGATGGCAGGAGTGAAATTATGCCCCTCTCCCACTTAGGAAACCTGAATGGAAACCTCTGGAGACTTTGCGCCCCACCCAAGGTTTCCGTGCGGTTCCCGGAAGTTGCAGATGGTTGCCGGAGGTTGCAGGTAGTGGAAGCAGGTAGGGAGACTGACAAAAACCTCCGGGAACCGCACGGAAACCTTGGGTGGGGCCCAAAGTCTCCAGAGGTTTCCGTTCAGGTGTCCTAAGTGGGACAGGGGCATAAGAGTGTAGCTAGGGTCGTGTGGATCCTTGATTATAACTTCATTGATGTACTAAGGACAGACAGTAGAGATTTCAAGATTCACTCTGCTCCTCTCAGTCTCAATTGTCCCGACCCTCTATTGCCGAGATTCAATTCTCCTCTTGAGGAAACCTTGAACGGGGGCAATCTTCATTGCACCAACATTGCCAAGCCTCCTCAGATAGAAGGTACACATGACCTTTCCAATTGACCCTTGTACGATTCATTCCAGATTCACAGAGCAGATGGCCAAATATCTCCATTTGTAGCAAGGTTACCAATGCCATTTCACAACATGCCTAGTTCATTTCATTAATCTTAATAAACAAAGCAAATATAGCAATAATAATAATGTACTAGATGTTTCTGAGCACCAGCACTCAATAGTCAAGTGCCTTATTGTTATATGCCCTGACACGCAACAATAAAATTCTTACTTGCAGCAGCACAATGGATCTGTAAACACAGAATGCTGCAGTAAAAAGGAATTGGTGACATTGCAGGTCGAGACTCTGCTAAAGGGTCTCGACCCAAAACATCACTATTCCGTTTCTCCAGAGATGCTGCCTGTACTGCTGTTACTGCAGCATTCTGTGTCTATCTTCAGTGTGAACCAGCATTTGCAGCCATTTCCCATATGTCTGCATTCTCAGACCCTTATTAAATTGTCCTTAGGGTATGTAGGATAGTGTTAGTGTGCAGGGATCACTGGTTGGGTTGTTTCCACACTGTATCTCTAAACTAAACTGAATATCACCAGCAATTTATCCAACTTTGACAGCAATGAAAAGCAGCCAACATTATCAAGGTACCCCTCTTCTTATCGCATCTTCCCCTGCCAACAAGGGGCCATTATGGTCTCCACCCTTACTGAGGTCATCTGTTGCCGGTCTCGACCCGAAACGTCACCCATTCCTTCTCCACAGAAATGCTGCCTCACCCGCTGAGTTACTCCAGCATTCTGTGTCTACCTTCATCTGTTGCCGGCCCTGATTTGTTCTGGTATTTTCTTGCCTCCCGTTTATTCGGGTCGAGACCCTTCTTCAGAGATGCTGCCTGACCCACTGAGTTACTCCAGCATTTTGTGTCTACCTTTGATTTAAGCCAGCATCTGCAGTTCTTTCCTACACATGTATTCTTTCTCTCCAGAGATGCTGCCTGACCTATTGTGTTACTCCAACGTTTTGTCTATCTTCAACATACCCACTCATACCCTGGTCATTCTTTCTAATCCCTCCCCCGTCGGGCAGAAGACAAAAGTTTGAAAGTACATACCACCACATTCAATAATGGCTTCTTCTCCACTCTTATCAGACTCTCAAATGGACCCCTCATAAGCTCAGAATGAATTCCCGATCTTCCAATATGCTCCTCTGCAATCTTTGCACTTTTTAAATTTAATCTGCACTTTCTCTGTAACTATGTCCTGCACTATATTTATTTACTCTTTCGTACTATCACATATTCACCTATGGTTTGCCAGAATGCCGCACAGAACAGTTTGTCACTGTTTCTCGGTACAGGTGACAATAATAGCACATTACCATATCAGCATTGGTCTATCTACCATTGTTGTATCCATTCATTTAATTCATCGTTATCCTTTTAATAGTCTGTCTTGTCTTTGCAACTTTAGTTTAGTTTATTGTCATGTGAACTTTTTCACCAATCTTTGTCAAAGTGCAACATATTCAACTTATTAAGAAAGATTGAAAACTAATAACAAAGAACCAATTTGAAAATGCTTATTTCAGTTTGCACCATTGGTTATTAAACCAATGAGCCCTTTGGAGTGTAGGGAGGTACTGCAGATGCTGGTTTAATCCAAAAACAGGCACAAAAAGCTGGAGTAACTCAGCTGCAAAGAGCTGGGGACAGACACAAAATGTTGGAATAACTCAACGCGTCAGGCAGTCTGGAGAATAGAAATAGGTGAAGTTTCAGGTCAAAGAAGAGTCTCGGCCTGCAACGTCACCTATCCCTTTTCACCAGATATGCTGTCTGACCTGCTGAGTTAAGGGGCTGCCCCACTTGGGCGACCTAATCGGCAAGTTTAGAAGAGTTTAGGAGAATTTTGAAAAATGTCATGTTGAAGACCTCCTTCGACCTCCTTCCACTATGTTGAAGACTAGCTTTGACTAGCTTCGACTAGCTACGACTAACTTCGGGAAAATTGGACACCGAATAGTGGAAAGTGAAGACGACCTCTTTCGATCTCCTTCGACCACCCTTTGACCTCCCTTCGACTATGATGAAGACTAACAAACTACTACCTTTGATTACCTTTGACTACCCTCGATTACCTACGACTAAAATGCCGACCTACTATGACCTACTACGACTAAACCTACGAGTAAAGAAAAGTATAGATTTTTTCCATGGCGACCTTTTTTAACTCGTGGGCATTTTTTAACATGTTGAAAATATGCTGTGACCAAACTGAGGTCTCGAGTACACGGGGACTACTCTCGAGCATGAAGGAGAGTTACATGCTCGAGACCTCCTACGACCTCGTGTCGACCATGCTGCGAGTATGAGTCGAGGGCAAACTCACCAGAACTCGTGGTGGGTCGCCCAAGTGGGACAGCCCCTTTATCCCAACATTTTGTGTCTGTCTTTGGCTCTTTGTGGTAATCTCTTTTGCAACAAATCTCTTATCAAATACCTTTTGGAAATTAAATTGCACTCATTTTCTTTTCTAATGTGAAAGTTATAAGACTTTCAAAATCATATTTTTGCCTAAATGCTTGCCATTTAATTTAATGATACAGCATGAAACAGACCCTTCGGCCCACTGAGTCTGTACCGACCAGCAATCCCCGCACATTAACACTACCCTATACACACTCGGAACAATTTTACATTTTATACCAAGCCTTAGAAACGGAGCTAACACACACTATCAACCCCTATACTGGAATGTATCCAGTTCTGACTTGGGGAAGCCCTGGCTGAAGCTTTCAGAAAACCTGACATGAATTATGGATCAGGTTATTAGCAGCAAAACCAAACACGGATCAAATCAGCAACACTGTTTGATCTACAAATTAACCTACAAACCGGTACGTCTTTGAAGTGTGGGAGGAAACCGAAGATCTCAGAAAAAAATCCTCGCAGGTCACAAGGAGAAAGTACAATCCCTATATTGACAGCACTCATAGTCAGGATCGAACCCGGGTCTCTGGCGCTCTTATGCCGCTATCTCACTTAGGAAACCTGAACGGAAACTTCTGGAGACTTTGCGCCCCACCCAAGATTTCCGTGTGGTTCCCGGAGGTTTTTGTCAGTCTCCATACCTGCTTCCACTACCTGCAACCTCCGGCAACCACCTGCAACCTCTGGGAACCGCACGAAAACCTTGGGTGGGGCGCAAAGTCTCCAGAGGTTTCTGTTCAGGTCTCCTAAGTGGGACAGGGGCATAAGGCAGCAGCTCCACTGTTGTGCCACCCAAAAAGGGTTAGGTAAACCAATGGCAGGCAATTCATTGTAACATTGCCTCTATCTAATGTTAACATTTGTCTTATATGGGAGATAAGAAATCTGTATTTGAAGCAACAGCTTGAATTTGTGATGGTTATGTACATATTGGCATCCGGGAGCATGCTGCAGAACGAGATTCTGAAAATCAAAACCCAGAAAGAATTGGGAAGAATGACAAAAAAACACAAAGGGATTTACAAAAGGGGAAAATGATGCTAGAAATCAGAAATAAAAATAGAAAATTGGTCAGGCATCTTTAAAGAAACAGCATGGAAACAGACCCTTCGGCCCACCGAGTCCACACCAACCATTAGTTACCCATTCACGCTACTTCAATGTGTAGGAAGGAACTGCAGATGCTGGTTTAAACCGAAGATAGACACAAAATGCTGGAGTAACTCAGTGAGACTGGCAGCATCTCTCGAGAGAAGGAATGGGAGACGTTTCAGATCGAGACCCTTCTTCAGACTGATGTTTCTTCTCACTAGTTCTACAATGTTCCACTTTCTCTAGCTCACAGTTATAGCATATTTTAATCTCCCTGCTCATTGGGGGCAATTTTATTCAAAGGCCATTTAACCTACAAACCCCTTTGCGATGTGGGAGGAAACCAGAACACCCGGAGGATACATATGTGTTCACAGGGAGAACATGCAAACTCCACACAGACAGCACCCGAGGTCAGGATCGAACCTGAGTCGCGCCGTGAAGCAGCAGCTCCAACAACTGTGCCATTGTGCCACCCTTCTCTGGGGATAGACACACAGATTTAATGATTCAGGGTCAAGAGAATTGATAGTGAGGAGGTTTATCTAATGTAGCAAACAGGAGGAGTGTATGACTCCAGTAGGCATGAGCACAATGTAGCAATGTTACAACATTTTGAGATTTTAAAAATCAAGTCTGTAATTTATCCCATCAGATAAAGCATAAAAATAAGTTTAATTTGACACCTAATTCACTTTCATATCTCAAGTATTTAAAAAGTTATGGCCATTTTCATACTGGGAAATGAGCATCTTGTTCCCTATTGATTTTCTATGGACATAACAAAAAAGCTGTGATCGTGAACAGTCAAAAGCCCATAACTTTCTTAAAAATTAAGAGAACTGAATGAAATTTTCAGTTATCATAGATTGAAGCATTCTGAAACAAATATAAAATAATCTTACTTGGATGACCTGAAATTAAAGCATATAATTAGTTAGTTACCTAATTGTAGCTAATTTCAGACTTCAATTACTAGATCTAAACATCTATCCATTTCTTAATAAATGATTAACATTTTTAAATAGCCTAAATGTCCAAATAATATTCACAAATAATTCACAATAAAACATGATTTTTAAATCTCATTTACATTAATTTATAGGCCAAATGGAAGGAATTTAGTGTTCAATTGCTGCAAATTAAAGTCCATTTTAAATCAGCTTTCCAGTGGGTCCCTGTGGAACGCGCTGGTTTAGAACGTTCACATTGCGGTAGATTTGTGCCCCAAATGCCGAGAAAAATACTGCGGGATATAATGGGGCTAAATTGAGCTACTCGCAATATTAAACTTTGTATAAAGGGTTCTTTAAAAGCCCTTTTTAATGTAAAAATATACAACCTAACTTCTGTGGTTTGCTTTATGGGACCCTGCGGTTGCTGGCTGTCGCGGGTTTAAAGATTGATTTTTAAATTACTATAACTATTATTCAAGGCCTTTAAAACTAATAATAGCTTTTGCGACGGGGTCTTCCAGCGATTTTTCGTTAATAATTAACTAGGCTGAACATTTTCGATTGGAACAGCTTGGAGAAAATCGCGTTTTAAACCCGCCCCCTCTAAACGGCGCCAAAATCGCGCACACTTGCAGCGGCAGATTTTCAATGACGCTTCAGGTAGGCTTTGCAACATACCTACACAATGAATGAAAGAGCATTGATATTTGAGTCTGTAAGAAGGAACTGCAGATAGTGCCATCTATAGCGGTCGTTTTCAGACCCCGATAACGGGAGAAAAACGGAGGGATATCGGAGGGATATCGATCGCTCTTTACCGCGGGTACCTAGGTCCCGCGATCGGAGCACTTTTTCCCGGTAAGTTTTCACAGGCAGCTTCGAGATTATTTCTTAAAGACTTATTACTCTACAACAGGCTGGCATTAGTGACAATGTTTAATTGACTGTGTTATAGTTTAGGCCCTCAATTTCATGAATGAATGAGTAAGTGAGTGAGTGAATGAATGAATAAGGAATGAATGAATGAATAAGGAATGAATGAATGAATGAATGAATGAATGAATGAATGAATGAATAAGGAATGAATGAATTTATTCACATTATAAAAGGGTGCAATTAAATTAATTAAAGTCCATACAGATAGATTTTCATAAATTCAGACTTTGCACCTTTCAGTTAGAGTTGATTCATGGGGTCCTTCTTGTCAGGTCTCGCGTTTGATCTAGTTTCTGTTTCTTATTGGTTTTTAGTATTAGAGTTTGCATTCTTGTTTTATTTTGGTGTCTCACATCTCCTCTTGTTTCAGGTCCCATTTCCTGTCAGGTCGTTTACCCTCATGTGATTGTTGGCCACGCCCTGATGTGTTTCACCTGTGTCTCGTTATCCCCTGCTAGTCTGTATTTAAGCCTTTTGTGTTTTAGTTCCCATTGCCAGTTCGTGGTGTATGCTACTTGGTATCACCTCGTTCCTGCTCTCGAAATCTTGTGACCTTGTGATCTCGACCTTTGCCTGTATTTTCGACCACTGTTTCTTGCCTGCTCCTATATGGTACTGTTGCCTCTGTTTTGCCTACCTGTGTACTGACTTGGACCAATTAAACTCTGAATACTGATCTGCCCTGTGTCTGAGCCTGCATTTGTGTCCTCCTCCTCGTTCAGTTCTGACACTTCTTTGTGTTCCAGCACATCAGCAGGGGCTTTCTTGCACTTTAATCCACTTCGCAGCACTTTCTTCAGCCTTTTTAATGCTTTTCCCACTAAATACAATTAACCTGCTGCAAGTTTCCACGACATTTATTCCACAGAACAACACTCGGAATCTCCAGTAAAACAGGCATCTGTGAAGCCCCCTCAGCCATTTTGTGTGCTAGCCTGAAACGAAGCGCGTGATTGGCCAACTGGCAGACAACTCAATGTTAAACGTGCTTTGATTGGACTAAAACATTCCCGACATTTTTCCGGTTTTTCTCTAATTTAATAAAAATGTGCAAGTCTTCTTCATATCGAGTTTCAGGGGTGATTTATATAAATATTTTTACACAATATGTGAAAATTTCATGTAGTTTGGTGACTTGGGTCACAAAACTGCAGAATAAAGCTCCTCGGCCCACAGCCTAACAGGACAGGCAGCATCTCTGGAGAGGAGGAATAGGTGACATTTTGGGTCGAGATCCTTCTTTAG
The DNA here is from genome assembly GCF_010909765.2 of Amblyraja radiata. NCBI lineage: Eukaryota > Metazoa > Chordata > Chondrichthyes > Rajiformes > Rajidae > Amblyraja > Amblyraja radiata. The sequence continues at coordinate 26,617,050 of NC_045960.1, read as the reverse complement.
ACCCGAAGACTTAAATATCTTCAGATATTCAGAGTGGCAGGTACAGGTAATGGTACGATACAATACAATAGAACTTTATTTATCCCAGGAGGGAAATTGGTCTGCCAACAGTCATAAAAACACAACACGATACATGAAACATGAAATTAAAGTGATGAGTGGAAAGGATTGGGGATGTGCAAAGATTGGGGGGTGGAGGGGGAGTCAGTCTCAGTCTCAGTCTCCCCCACAATAGAAGGTGGAGGAGTTGCACAGTTTGATAGTCACAGGGAAGAAGGATCTCCTGTGTTCTGATGGAGCCAGTCTGTTGCTGAAGGTGCTGCTCAGGTTGACCAGTGTGGCATGGAGGGGGTGAGCTGATGTGGATGTTGCAACTTTGCCAAAGTAGGATGTGTGCATCATAGCACAAATGAAAGCCTAATCAGTTTGCTGGGGAGTTGGAGAGAGATGAAGATTGAACCTAATCGAACCTAATCTGGAAGAAGTCAATGCTAGTCCATTGTAAATGAAATGTCACCATGTAATTTTTTGCAATTGGTTGCAGTTTGCAGAGGGCTTGGAAAATTAAGAATTGGGAAATAATATGGATTAGGAATTCTAACATTTTTAACTGCTTGAAAGATTTTAAATTGTACTGCGGCACTTAACAGGATCCTCCAGAAATCTCCATTTTAAGTTTGGTGCCAAACTGACTATGAAACACAAACAGTTTATATGTAAATATTCATATATTTAAAATGTCACAGTGCCTTTTATTAAATGTGCCAGTGCAGTTTATAGCATTAGTACGCCCACCCTGTTCTTAAGAAAATACCCTTCCCCACCCTAGTCGACCCGAAACGTCAACCATTCCTTCTCTCCAGAGATGCTTCCTGTCCCGCTGAGTTACTCCAGCCTTTTGTGCCTATCTTTTGTTTTTACTATCGTCCTGTTGAGTACCTCTATCTGTTTACTCGTTACCACCTGAACCACAGACAAACAATATGTGCGCCTCATATTTCTTTGATCATCATTGCTTTCTCCATATCTTCCATTCATTTCTCCTAAGTACCGTCTATATCTCTCGTTCCCCTTTCCCGACTCTCAGTTTGAAGAAGGATCACGACCCGAAATGTCACCTATTCATTTTCTCCAGAGATGTGGCCTGTCCCGCTGAGTTACTCCTACCTTTCTGTGTCTATCTTCGGTGAAAACCACCATCTGCAGTTCCATCCTACACATGCTGTAGGAATCGGGTGTAGATGCTGTTTATTTAAAAATGTGTTGAATATCCAGTAATTTCTGTTTGCAGCTCAAACCAAGTGGGTTTTAATTCTAAACATATCACTGAGAATAATACAGCGATGTGTCTCGAATCAAGATACAGAGATTTTTTAAATTGATGTATTTCAGTGAATCCTATTGTTGAATAATGCATTTTAGAAGCAATGTAAGTACTCCGTAATTATAACACAATCACATCGGCCACCTTGCTGCCAACATTATTGACTTGCATGAGGTTGATGCTACTTAAGTGAGCAAACTGTTCCCATAATCACACCTTTTTGTCATTCCTGTGGGAAAATGTAAGTCAAATGTGGACTCCAACACTCAAACCCACACAAGGTGCCCTTTTCATCTTGATAGCTTGTCATAAAGTACAGTATTATTACATTTTAATGGAGCTAAAAAGCCAGCAGTGTTGCCCTTTCACAACATTGTTCACTCTTCCTTCATTTCATGAGTGTAAGTGTTTTTTCAGCTGGTCCTTATTTAATACGAGTGGGCTGCTGCTTTTAAATGGATCGCAAGAGTTGTGGGGATGTTGTTTTTCCATGCTAGGCACATTGGTAAAATGGATGCCACTGCAGGTAGACTTCCTCTTTAAATCCTTCTCGCTCTGTTCTTGTGATTCAAGTTACTAAAGAGGGCCAAATTTATTTGATTCACTGCAAGTTCCAAGATTTATTCATTTTTATCAAAATGGATGAGTGATGAACAAAGCACCTCATATTCCACTTGAGGAATAGGGGGGCGCCATCCTGTATGGGTAAGGCTGCCCAGCCTGCAGCTGTCCGTTTTTTCACCTCTTTTTTTAAATTTTTAGTGAGTTAAAGTGTTTTGTTTCTGGAGCTCTAGTCTTTTTTATGTGGGGGGTAGGAGGGGGTTGGGGGGGGTGGGGGTGGGGGTGGGCAAGGGGGAAACTGCTTTTCAGGGTCCCTACCTGGTCGGAGAGGCGGCTTTTCTCCGGGCAGCACTTTCGACCCGTCCCCGCGGCCTGCCAGCGGGCCTGGAGCGGCATTTCCTGAGGGGACCGGCCAGAGCCTCGGCTTCGGCGGCGGCACAGCGCTGGAGTGCTATCGCGGAGCCCGGGTCGCCGCGCTGGAACTCCGGTGAGCTTAGAACGCCGATAAAAACATTGCGGAGCTGCGGGTCTGTGGAGCGGCCAGCCGCGGGCGGCGGCACTGAACTTTACATCGAGAGCCAGGGATCGCTCGCCGAGATCGCCATGGTGGCGCTCCATCCAGCGTGGCCTGTCGGCTTCGGAAGCCGCGGTCTCCGGTAAGGAAGCGGCCGTTCCAGGTTTCCCAAGCCGCTGTGAGGATTCTCCCGACGCCGGAGCATCATCATCCGGCGAGAGGGGCCTGGAACACCGGGCATCCGTAAAGGCGACTGTGGAGGCCAAAATAGGCCCGACTATGGGGATTGGGACTGGACTTTGTACCTTCCCTCATAATGGGAACCATTGTGGGGGGATGGTTTTTATGTTTACATTTCTCTATTATGGTTATGTCTGTATTCTTTTTTTATTCACTACAACAATTGGTGTATGTGACTGATAAACAATCTTTGAACCTTTGAGGATCCAACAACACAACAGTTTGACCCGTTGCATTCCTAAAGGGTGGTGAATCTGTGGATTTCATTGCCACAAACTGCTGTGGAGGTCAAGTCAATGGATATTTTTAAGGCAGAGATAGATTCTTGATTAGTATGAGTGTCAGGGGTTATGGGGAGAAGTCAGGAGAATGGGGTTGAGAGGTATTCAGCCATGATCAGCCATGATTGAATGATCTGATGGGCTGAATGGCCTAATTGCTCCTATCACTTATAAATTTATGAAAGTAATAAACAGATTCTCAGAACAAATATGGTTTTTAATTGTCCAGTCTAGCTAAATGGTTTTTAATTGTCCAGTTTAGCTAAATCTATAAATCCAAAGCATAATGTTAGTGTTGCTTCTGTGAATATACTGTAGATGTGCAATGGGAATGCCTTTAGAAGAATCCTTCTGGATACTTGGATGACATTTATCCCAACGAGGACATAGGTTTAGGTTGAGGGGAAAAGAGTTAATAGGAATCTGAGGGGTAACCTTTTCATAAGTTCGTGTGATAGGAGCAGAATTAAACCATTCGGCCCATCAAGTCTACTCCGCCATTAAATCATGGCTGATCTATCTTTCCCTTGTAACCACATTCTCCTGCCTTCTCCCCATAACCCCTGACACCCGCACTAATCAAGAATGTATCTATCTCCACCTTAAAAATATGCATTGACTTGGCCTCCACAGCCTTCTGTGGCAATGAAGTCCACGCAAAGGGTGGTGGATGTATGGAACGAGCTGGAGGTAGTTGAGGCAGGTACTATCGCAACGTTTAAGAAATGTTTAGATAGGTACATGACAGGTTTAGAGGGAAATGGGCCAAAGGCGGGCAGTTGGGACAAGTGTAGATGGGACATGTTAGCCAGTGTGAGCAAGTAGGGCCGAAGGGCCTGTTTCCACACTTCTATGACTATATGGATATTAGGGGGGAAAAAATCCATCTAAACTGAATGGTTTCGAACTGAATGTGAATGTTACAGATGTGCTTGCTATTCTCGGCACTGCAATGACTGGTCTTTATTAATAGGGACCCCTTGACTTTTTATAGGTTGTTGTTGGCAGCACTAATTTAATTACAAGTTGATGTTGGCATTAATTATGCATTTAACTTTGGCATTCCTGACCTGTACATTGATGTTGGCATTGCTAGATTTTGGTCAAGAAACCTCTGTAAATTCCTGGTTTGGAAAGAAACGCAAAATGAATTGTTTAAAAAAAAAAAAATGCTGTTCACAGTGCAGAGATAGATTTTAAAGAGTGGTGGCAAATGTTCATCTCAGTGTATTGTTACATTTGGAAGATCGCTAGGTAGCCCATGTCAAATTCAGGAAGACTAAGTACAGTGATATGTACAAATCTTTACATAAGGTGAAGTGTGGAGCTAGTCACAGTATGAATCAATATTAAAAGGTCCTGTTGACAGATTTAATGTGCAAACGATCTTGAAGGGGACTCATTAAATATGATATTAATTAGAACATAGAGTGTATAATTACAGGAACAGGGCAACTAAGTTCCGAACACAATTTCTAAACCAAATGTTATCTGCTTGCACATAATCAGTTTCTTTCCATTCCCTGCGTATCCATGTGCCTATAGAATGACAGAGTGATACTGCACGGAAACAGGCCCTTCGGCCCAACTTGCCCACACCGGCCAACAGGTCCCAGCTACACTAGTCCCACCTGCCTGCATTTCGCCCATATCCCTCCAAACCTGTCCAATCCATGTACCCATCTAACTGTTTCATAAATGTTGCAATAGTCCCTGCCCCAACTACAATAGACAAAGCCAATAGGTGCAGGAGGAGGCCATTCGAACCTTCGAGCCAGTACCGCCATTCAATGCGATCATGGCTGATCATCCCCAATCAGTACCCCGTTCCTGCCTTCTCCCCATATCCCCTTTAAGAGCCCTATCTAGCTCTCTCTTGAAAGTATCCAGAGAACCGGCCTCCACCGCCCTCTGAGGCAGAGAATTCCACACTCACAACTCTGCGTGAAAAAGTGTTTCCTCGACACC